>NC_081431.1:73570707-73870707 GCF_949786415.1 Peromyscus eremicus | reverse complement strand
CCACCTTCATGTTTTCATTGTTTTGTTTTCTTTTAAAATTTTTGGACAGCTTCTTCCCCAGCTGGAAATCACAGAGAAGACTAGCATTGCTGTATGTGAATCTCAGGGATCCTCCTGTCTCTGTACACCATGTACAACCAGAGAGAAAGCTTTTGAGCACTGATTTTTATGTAATGCCTTCCTTCTGGTAGGTTGAAATGGAGACCAAAAGTGGAAAACATCACTCTCAGCCCACTAAGCACCACTATTCTTCTCCATTGCAAAAATGGATTTGGAAAGTGGCCAGATCCTGACCAGTTTATGCCCAGCCAGGAGCGTCATTTTCCAGAGATCTATATATTTTCTTGATTTCAGGAAACTGCTTTTCCCAATGGGGGAGGTGAACAAAATGATAAAGGTTATTTACTAGTTATGCCCTCCCTCATCCCAACCCCACCTCTCTTCATTTATTCACTAATGTTGAGGACTTTGAAGCATGAAGCAATTTCCAAGTAAACAACTGCATAGGGGCTTGAGAGTAAGCTTGGTCTATAGAGTGCTTGTCTCATATGAATGAGGAACTGGATTTGATCTCCTAGCACCCACGTTAAAAACTCTAGATTCAGCAATGCACACCTGTAACCCTGGTATTGATGATGCTGAAATAGGAAAATCTCTGAGGCTTGCTGGTCAGTCAATCTAGTTAAATATGTGAGCTTCAGGTACCCTGAGCTATGTCTGAAAAAATAAGATGGAGTGTTATTGAACAAGATGAATGATTTCAGACTCTGGCCTTCATGTATGCTCATATGCATGTTCTTACATACAAATATGTATTCTCACACATATACGGGAGTGGGGGAGTCAAAAATGTACAAAGTGTTGTGACCTGTCACTTGTATAACTTTTGGATTGACTTGACTTGGTTAATAGGGAATGAGAAAATGGCAGATAATCTTGTAGAAAAACTGGGATCAGGTAAGCACAAGCTCTGATGGAAACTCCATTAGCATACTGAGAAGTCAGCACATCTATTATACACAGCACAAACTGAGATGAGGTGGAGCATTAGCTAGTCTTGGTAGTGACTTTGGGATACAGAGCAATCTCAGGTTACCACTTCCCTGGAGAAAGAGGGTGGATATCAACCACTTTCTACGAACATTTGCAACATCTTAGGTGAGAAACCTGCAGTTGACATTTTCTTCATACAATGTCAACAACTGTACTCCAACCAGGGGAAGGCCTTGTAATTCTCATGGATATGAGGTACTCACATCTTTAACATGGCCTTGCTCATGCCAATAATACACATTTACTCAGGTCTTTGCTCCCAAGTCTAGGTTCTGAGTTACTTCTTGGAACATGATATAGTAATGTATATTTGGATATTTTTATGTGTATGACTAATATATTTCTGTTATATTATATTACATTTTGGAGTTAATTGGATATAGAACATGACATTACGTAAGCTAACATATTCTCACTCTTGAATGAGAAGTAAAATTATAAATATAAAATTAACCAGTAAAATTTAACTAAGAAGCAATTACTATCAGGGCTAGATAATTACACTTACAAACATAAAGTATCTATAGACCAGTGGAAACAAAGGTGTGTTAAATACACATGAAAAAAACCATATTCAATACTAAATATTTACTATTAGGAAATTATTGTTAAATTTTTGGCACAAAAATACTGCTGTGGTTTTGTTTGCAAGAAGACCTTTTATGTATTTGAAATGAAATGTTAAGTATGTATACATGAGCAGTGCAGTCTCTGGGACTTGTTTCACAATCCTAGGATGAAGGAAGGAGCCTATAGAACAGAGTGAGGCCCTAGTGAATCTATCCTCATGGAAGCTGGGTTAGGAAAGCCTCATTGTATAACCTTCTTTCCTTTTTTATATGTTTAAAAATCTCTAAACTAATTCTTCTGAAAGAAATGTAAATGATTTAAACCTATGTAAATGAAGATATATAGTTAGCATCACTAAATATCAAGACTTTTCAACGTGCAGAGACTAAGTGACTGGGAGTGACCCTCCATAAATGGAACATCTGTATCACATACACTCATCAAGGAATCATATAAGGGAGGTGGAAAGATTATAAGAGCCAGAGGTTAGGGAGGACTGGGTAAAAGCAGTGTCTTCTGGACATGACAGGGCTATTGTACTCATGAACTCACAGCAGTTGTGGTTAGTGCAGAACAGCTGAACAATCAACAATTGCAGCATGGATGGAGGACCACATGAGCCTTCAACCTAGATGGACAAGACATCCACAATCAATAACTGAAGCATGGATGAGAGAAGGCGACAAGAGTCCTCACTGCTAGCTAAAGAGCGATTGACAGTTGATGACCACTGGGGTGAGTGAGTTAGTTTTCTTCAGTGATGTGGTCCATAATCAGTTGTCCATGATGCAGTAGATGGTGCCACACCCATTCTATACAGGTAGCTCAAACTGGACTCAATGGGTTATAGAAGGAAAAAAGAATGAGGAAGAGGAGGAAAAGAAGAAATGAATGTGAATATGGGAGAGGAGTATTAGTTGAGGGTTGGGAAGAAAATTCGATGGAGGAAGCTAGAGTATGGATATGAGCTATATATATTCATGTATAAAGTTATCAAAAGATATTTTTATAAATGTAGTAAGTAGTTAAATTTTTAGAACATTTGTTGAAAGTGATCATTAAATATGATATTTACAAAGATAGAAAAGTTCTTATTATCACTAGAAAAGGTTAAAATAAGCTATTGACCTAAAATAGCAAGATCCTGAATATAGTGTAGTTAGATTTTCTTTGGACCACCATCTCCTAAATAATGACACAAGGACTTCTTATTAATTATGAAAGCTTGGCCTTGGCTTAAGTTTCTTTCCAACTAGCTCTTATAAATTAATTTAACCCGCTTAATTAATCTACATTCTACCAAGTGACTCATTACCTCTCCTCCATACTGTATGTCCAATTCCTCTCCACAATAGTTCTTCTCAATTCCTACTCCTCAGATTCCTCCCAGAATTCTTACCTCTCTCAATAAGTGCCATCTATCCTTTTCTGCCTTGCTGCTGGCCATTCAGCCCCTTATTAAACCAATCACAAATTATCTAGGCAGGCAAGGTAACACAGAAACATATTTTCACACAGTGTGATCAAATATCCTGCAACAGTGTAGTTTAAGAATACAATCAAATATAAATAAGAAAATGTCTTACATTTTCTTAATGTAATTCTTTAATGTGTTACATTAAAGTATAGAAGAAACCAAAACATTCAACAGTCTAATAAGTAAACTGTATTTTCCATTGAAGATTGCATTAGCATCAAGTGTGGCTAAGCTCATTACCTAACCTAAATGGGATATAAGTAATAAAATAAATAAGATAAATTGGATTCCTTACAAGATCCTGCAATGACACCATGTAGAAAACATACATGAATCCCATTACATTCTTATAAGAAATCAACTTGCATACAGTTATATGTGTTATGTGACCTGAAAACTGTAAAAGTTTCTGAGGATACCAAGATAAAAAAGATAGTTATAGTTTTTAGTCTGAAAAAATTTAAAATCTTCAAATGGTATGTTGAATATTGTTTGAAAAAACATATTAGAATTGACAAATATAATTCATAAGCTACAATATGAATACAAATTTATGCTTCTCTCTTCATGAGGAACTCTACATGAATACATATATTGAATACATATATAACATACATATACAATGAATTGTTCACTCTCATTTAATATTAATTCTAGATGGCATCCACATGATGAGCTCAGGAAGAAGATAAGACTAGAAGGCCATGGTGTTTATGAGTGTCCACTGCCACAGGAAGGAGGTAATGATGCCCCAACACCATCAATCTCAGAGGATGGTTCTCTCATCACAAAGGTGAAAACAAGCTGTGGTGAGAACGACAGCATTTGTTCTTTCTACTGGTATAATCTCTACCTAAAGAAAAGATGGTGGGCATATCTTCAGGATATCTATCTACTGTCTTCTAAGATTATCAGCTCTCTAGAAGAAACACAGTTTAATGATTCAATTTCTGTGTTTCGCCTGTGTTGCAAGTGGCATTGACCTAGGTACAGAATAGTGAGGTCTTCACTGGTGTTCGTAAGACAAGCATAAGCATCGTTAATCACATTCAGACAAACTACTGAGCCTGTCCTCAGCCATTAAGTTTTGATAGTTCTAATCAGTATTGTCAGGTTCCTGTTGCTGAGACCAAATATCTGATAAGAGTAACTTAAAGAGGAGTGTTGATTTTGGTCCACATTTCCAAGATACAGTCCATCATATGTGGGGGGGTGGTTGGAGTTATGGCAGCCAGAGTATGAGACAACTTGGTCACATTTTATCAACAGTCAGGAAGCTAAGGGAGATAAATGCTGGTGCTCAGCTTTCTTTCTCCTTTTAAATCATTCAAGAACCCCAGGCCAGGGAATGGTGCCAACCATCTTTAAGGAAGGTCTTCTTACCTCAATGGACCTTATCTATATCATCCCTCATTGACAAGCCAAGACACGTATCTTCTGGGCAATTCTAGAGTCCACTAAGTAGCCAGTTGAAATTAACAATCAGAAGAAGATATAAGTGACTTTTGGCTTGAAGCAAAGATCCTATTACCTATACACAGTGTTGATCATATGTTTGTTCATTGGCTTACCTACACAAATGTGTAATTCTAGTATTTTCAAATTGAAGCAGGGAGAACATGCATGTGAAGGCAGCCTGGAATATGTAGTGAAAGCTTACATCAAAACAAACAAACTAAAAGTGGCTTTATTGAAAGCAATGTGTCAAATAATTATATCAAGAGTGATACTTAAAATTATTCACACAAAAATAACATAAACACTCAAAATGGAATCCAGTAAAAAATGCTACTTCCCACATCATTCTTATGCACTTTATTTGGAGGTCAACACCATTTCATCATGAAATTGTAGTCTGTTGTCATAGGTGGAATCATGCATTTTGTGTAGATGGAGGAGCCATGTCATCTTAAATGGAGAATTGATAAACATGAACATTGAGATATCTAGATTGCCCACACCTGCCCTCAAATACATTTTAATGGTCAGGTGTCAAGTTTTCAAAGAAGCTGAATTCAGAATTTATATATTAGTTGATGTATCATTTCAATTTTTCTCCAATAGCACTTTGCAACCCATCATCTGATTTGATGGTTCATGTTTGTTTTCCAGCAGTGCTTGGTGAACACTGCAATTGTGTCTCCATTTATGGAAACTGGAAATGCTGATACATCTTATTTCTTACATACAAGAAATGAGAGCTCTGGGTTTCTTAATCAAATGCAGTTGAGATTAAAGCATCATCTTGGGGCTGGAGATATAGCTCAGGGGTAGAATACTGGTCTAGCATCTGCCAAACAGTAGATTGGATTCCCAACACAAAAAAGGAAAGAGGAAATCAGAGCGATATGAGAAATTCATTATTAGTTGTTCAATCAGCAACAGTAAACTGTCCTCTAAGGAAAATAAATCTAAGATGTAATTATAGAACAATGGCCATGAATATTAAAAATACCAATGTTATTAAATATGATAGATTATTTTCAATTTTTTATAGTTGCAATAATTACAGTAAATGATAATTTTCTATATACATGAAAGCTCCACAGATCTTGTTCTGAATGGCTATTCTAAATGTATAAGACTTCATTGAGTTGTAGACATGTTGGGTCTGACTAATTTTAGTGTGTGATGTTTTTATTTGTTTGCAAGTTTTTAAAATAAACTTTATAAAATTAAAATTAAAAAATTGTGTGTATACAATGGAAATATGATCATATTTACCACCCCTCCTTTCTCCTTTCCCCATTCTCCTACACTGAATTTATCTCTATGTCTCCAAATTTCAACTTCATGTGGCCCTTTCTTTTTAAATAACCTATAATTTCCATTTACTGAAAGGCAAGTGTATTTAGGTTTGTGATCATCCACTAGAGCATGAACAACATACGTATGACTAAATCCCCAAAGAAGTATAATTCTCCCTTCCCTAGTAACCATCATTCACCAATATTTCAAGTTTTCATGTACATACACATTATATGTATATTCCCCTTCATATCCACATATCCTCTTCCTCAGCATCCTCCTTCATTTTTGCATTTGTCCTACTGAACAGTATTGATTCCACATACACATATACATACATGCACACACACACACACACACACACACACACACACACACACCATACGAGCAATTTAATATAGTTTTAATAAAATCTAGAACTACAAATGAACTAAAACAACATTCATATTTACGTATTACATATACTTACATATTTTATGCAATATTTATACTTCTAAGACTAACTTAATTCAACTAGTTTGATTACATCCATTTTCATAAAATGACACACATTTATAAATGTCTATGGTTGAAAAAATCCATTGTTTATACATAACAAACTTCCCTCACCCATTTCTTTGTTGTTGGACCTCTAGGTTGGTTCCATACTTTAGGTATTTAATGAATGCTGCAATAAACATTGATGTACAACAGCAGTCATGTTCTGTTTGTAAACAGCCTGAATGGTTGGTGACTGATTTTTATAGCATGTCATGATATTATTTCTAGAAACATGCATTGGTCTGTATTCCTTTTCTGAAAGTGTAGGAATTTTAATCTGTGTATTCCACTGTTGTAACAGATCTCTGCCCCAAAGATTTACTGCTACATTTGCTACATATGGCTTCAGCCCTCCTCTCTGTCCTTCTGGCCCTATGCATTCAACCCATCTTGAACTCTGCTTTATCTGAGATAGGATGCCAATCCCTAAAAGTTGGACATCTACCTCTTGAAGAGGCCAATTTGGATGCCATGATTTTAGTGTAATTATAGTCACATCTGCACACGCCTTTAATCCTAGCATTCCAGAGACAGAAATCCCTCTGGATCTCTGTGAGTTCAAGGCCTCATTGGAAACAGCCAGGCATGGTGACTCATGCCTTTAATCCCAGAAAGCAGCCTTTAATCCCAGGGAGTGGTGGTAGAAAACAGAAAGGTTTATAAGGCGTGAGGACCAGAAACTAGAAGCATCTGGCCTGGTTAAGCATTTTGGCTGGTTAAGCATTCAGGCTTCTAGCAGCAGTTCAGCTGAGAGCCATTGGGATGAGGACACAGAAGCTTCCAGTCTGAGGAAACAGGACCAGCTGAGGAATTGGCAAGGTGAGATAGCTGTGGCTTGTTCTGGTACTCTGACCTTCCAGCATTTACCCCAATAACTGGCCTCAGGTTTGATCTTATTAATAAGAACTCTTGAGATTCATACTACAAATGGTGGTCAACAAAGACATAGGAATTTGAAAAATTATTAACAAACTAAGAGTAGAAGAAATATATTCCTGCATCATGAGGAATAATACCATATTATGTGAAAAGAGAGAAATCTAAAAGCTGAAATGAGACAAGGATAACCACTCTCCCACTCTTATTCAAATAGTGCTCCAAGCCTTAAATCAATAAAATGAGAGGTAAAAATAAATGTGACATAAATAGTATTGGATCAAAGACTTAAATATAGGAACAGAAATGCTGAATCTGCTTGAGGAAAACACTGTAAGACATAGCCATAGATAAAAAAGTTCTGAATAGAGCTCAAATAGCATAGGAAATAATGTCAAGGATGGGAAATGGAATTAGATGGAATATAAAATGCCTTATCTCAGATATATATATATATATATATATATATATATATATATATATATATATAGTAATGGAGAGAACCCTCAGAATAGGGAAGAGATCCAAGCCAACAACACACCAGAAAGGTTAATGTCTAGAGTAAATAGAGAACTTTAAAATCCTCCCCAAACAATATCATCAAATAAACCAATGAGCTAATGAATGGTATAAAGACAGATCTCAAAAGAAAAAACACAAATCAATAAATATCCTTAAAATGTCATCAGGGAACTACAAATTAAAATTTCTTTGAGATTTGATTTCATCCCAATCAGAATGGCTACCATTAAGAAGACAAAATAAAATGGGAAAAGGGAACAATTATTTACCACATGTAGGAATGAAAATTGGTAGAGACACCATGAAAATTAGAATAAAATTATTTTGAAAGCTAAAATAGAGTTACCACATGATAGCTGCGTTATTCTGGGCATATATTCAGAAGATTCTGTACCCTAACACAAAGATGCTTGCACATCCATGTTTATTACTGAATCTTTTTCAGTGTCTAAGAAATGACACTAGAGATTATGTTCAGCAACAGAAAGAAGGAAAGAAAGAAAGGAAGGAAGGAAGGAAGGAAGGAAGGAAGGAAGGAAGGAAGGAAGGAAGCAGGAAGAAAGGGAGAAAAAGAAAAAGAGAGATGGGGAAGGAAGGAAGGAAGAAGGAAGGGAGGAAGTAAGAGGGAAGAAAGAAAGAAAGAAAGAAAGAAAGAAAGAAAGAAAGAAAGAAAGAAAGGAAGGAAGGAAGGAAGGAAGGAAGGAAGGAAGGAAGGAAGGAAGGAAGAAAGAAAGAAAGAAAGAAAGAAAGAAAGAAAGAAAGAAAGAAAGAAAGAAAGAAAGAAAGAAAGAAAGAAAGGAAAAAGAGGGGGCAAAAATGTGACACATATACATAACAGAATTTTATTCAGCTTTAAAGTATCAGGTAAGAGGACTTGAAACTAGAAAGGAGCCCATTAGATGGGAAGAAGAAGAAGGTTTTTTAATGAGGAAAGGGAAGGAAAGAGACAAGGTTACAGGATATATGAGACATTACAGCAGTTAAAGGCTCTTGGTGGGTAAGCAACAAGCAAGAATAGAGTATGGACCAGGGGAAATCAGTGGGGCAAGTGGACAGATAAGTATGAAGTATATACAAAAATGCTATAAGGAAGCCCATTATTTTGAATGATAAAATAGTAACAGCGTAAGCAGAATTTATCTAATAAAAATCTATTGTTTCCTTTGTGACTGATGGCCTATGTGGCAGTCATATGTTCCTCAGGAATCAGAGCCTATAATAATGCCTAAGATCTGGGTCATAAGTGAAAGTCAGACAGTACAACAGGCATAAATAGGAGGCTAATAGAGTGAAGAGCTAAAGATATGGCTTTAGCTAGATCCTTCATGGGGAAGCATGAATTGGAGTCTGAGGGGACTGTGTTGAAAAGGAAGAAAGCCAGGCACACAAAGCCATGTATTCTCATCCTCATTAGTCAAAGATAGCTCAAAAAAATGAAATCCTCTGGGTTCTCACTATTACAAATAATGCTGTTATGAACATAGGTGAGCATGTTGGTGAAGTAAAATATTTTGGACTTTGTATTTTTTTTTTTTTTGATTTTTTGAGACAGGGTTTCTCTGTGTAGCTTTGCACCTTTCCTGGAACTCACTCTTTAGCCCAGGCTAGCCTTGAACTCACAGAGATCCGCCTGGTTCTGCCTCCCAAGTGCTGGGATTAAAGGCATGCACCACCACCGCCCGGCACCACAGTCACTTCTTAATCCTCAACTCCTCAGCTAAAAAGAGAAGATCCTGTTTCTACAAATCCTCAGACTGAATGCCTCTGAGCCCTCAGCCAAAAGGGTCTAATTTCTGTCTCCTCCCTCCTTATAATTCTTTTTCTGCCTAGCCATATCACTTCCTGTCTCAACCTTTCTACTGCTGGGATTAAAGGCCTGTGATCCCAAGTGCTGGATTTAAAGATGTGTGCCACCACCGCTTGGCTATTTCTCTTTTAAAATGGATTAATCTCAAGCAGTTCAGTGTGGCTTTGAACTCACAAAGATCCAGATGGATCTCTGCCTCCAGAGTGCTAGGATTGAAGATGTGTGCCACCACTGCCTGACTTTTGTGAGTTACTCTTTGGCTGGCTCTGTCCTCTGATCTTCAGGTAAGTTTTATTAGAGTACATCAAAATATCACCACAATTGCTAGGTGTTGTTGTTATGGTCAAGCAGACTCTACTGGGGGCCTTAATGATTAGTTGGAATTAAGAAAATTTATTAACTTCTGGGTTTTCATATTCATCACCTGGTGGTGGTGGTGACTCCTTTGTATGCTTCAGGGAACAAATACTAGACATCTCTTTCATCCAATTTTATTACAGAAACAATTGATGCAAAGAATCTCTACCTCAGCTTTAAAAGAATTTCATATTCTCATGCAAACAAGCATATTCAGGGCATGCCTGTATGTCTCTTATCTCTTTGTGTGCTCCTGTATGTAAATGCTTACTTGTATGCCTGTTCATGGGTGTGTGAAGGCTCAGAAGTCAATTTCAAATTCTTTTCTCAATTACTCTCCACCTTACTTTGTTGAGACAGTATCTCACACTAGCTTGGCTGGACTGGCTGGGCACTGTACCCCCAGAATCCTCATATCTCTGCTCCTTAGTGCTGGGGTTGCGGGCACACAACAGCACACCAGTTTTAAAAGTGTGTTCTGAAGAACAAACTCAGATCCCTATGCTCACACAACAGGAACTTTACTTCACCCCAGAATCTGCCTTTTTGTTTGTTTGTTTGCAATACATCACTCCCTTGATGGAGACAACCACAGTTCCCTGTGCAAGTGCAAGCACACCAGACAGGGCCTGTGTTTCTCCCTGGAACACAGCTCTCCACGCAATTAATGAAGGTGAGGCTAGTTAGTGTCAGGATGTAATCATCTTTCTCCAGCCACTCTTAGCACATAGCCCACAACTTGCTCTAGCCCTTGATCCTATGATCATTACTCAAAAATGTATAGCCTTGGACTGATCCCCTAATATCCACTGGACAGGGAACCTCTTGCTTAGATCAACATTATCAAACACCCCCAGAAAGAAGAGGTGCAGCTCTTACCAGCTAGTGGCTTTCCGTTGTGCACCGTTGGCAGAGCAGGACTTATTGCATACTGGAGGCAGCAGCAGAATGCTGATCGTGTTTATAGTTTTAGTTTCTGTGGGAATTCCCTTTTTATTAAACCTTAGAGAACTTCCTACATGGTATTTTGACCGTATGCATCTCTTCCCCAACTCCAACTCCTCCCAGATCTACCCCTTCTCTACACAATCAAGTTTGTGTTCTCTCTCTCTCTCTTTCTCTCCTCTCTCTTTCTGTAACTCAGCAATTGTGTTTTGTGCTGTCTATATACTGTCATGTAAGTGGGCTTCCACTGGAGCCTGGTTGACCAAGCAGGGACCTCAGTCTTAAAGGAAACTGGATCTTCCTTTCCCAGCAGCTATCAACGACTCTAGGCTAGGGCAGGACTTTGTGTCTACCTCCCCTGTCCATGCTGGGAGTTTGTCTGATTTGAGCCTGTGAGGATTTTGTGCATGGTGCTACAAGTTCATATATGGATCAATTCTGCTGTAACCAGAAAACAACCTGACCCTGTAGTTATCTATCACATCTGGCTCTTATCATTTTCCTGCCCCTCTTCCACAATGATGCCTGTGCCTTAGGAAATGGGATATAATACAAATGTACCATGTAGGGCTGGGCACTCCTCCATCTTTTACACTTAGAGTTATACCCCTCAGACTATTAGGTCCCATATGACCTTCAATTTTCAAGGATAAAATACCTTCAAGTCTCTTTGAAATTCAGAAAGGAATACATTTATTAATAGTTACTTACAAGGACTAAGGAGATAAATCAGTCAGTAAAGTGTTTGCCTTGTAAGCATGGGGATCTGTTTTCAATCCCCAGCATTCAGTATAAAACTATAGCTGTGCTGGTATGCACCTGTAATCCCACAATGAGGAGGCAGAGACAAGGAGAACCCTGGAACACATGGCCAGCTGAGTCTCACTGAAGAGTCCCCAGCCAGTGAAAGACCCTGTCTCAAAAAACAAGGTGAAGTACATGTGAGGAACAATATCCAAAGTTGTCCTCTGGCCTTGATACACACATTCACACATGCAACCACACATATGAGCATATGTTCACCCACATAAAGAAGAAAGGATCACCTTTCAGATATAGAAATGCTGAGATCCTCATCATGAATATAAACATAGAAATTCACATCTGCTCTCCTGCTCTTATATTTGGTAGATCTTTAAGATAAACACAAGTCAAATATGGTGATATTTTATTTGTATTAAAATGTTATTTGTATGTTAATAAATAAAGTTGCCCGGGGTCAGAGCTATTAGCAAGCCATAGGAAAGGAGGGCAGTGGTGGTGTATGCTTGTAATCCCAGCACTTGGTAGGCAGAGCTAGGTAAGTCTCTGTGTGTTCAGGGATACAGCCATTATTGGATACACATGCCTTTAATCTCAATACCAATCATGGAAAACCTGGAGGCCTATACAGACAGGCTATGACGAGGCGGTCATGTGGTGTGGTTTACAACCAATGAAAAGGCAGAACAGGAACTCTATATAAAGACTTTAACACAGGGGTAGCTCTGGTTCGGAGAGGTAGGACCACCGCAGGAGGAAGGGTAAGGTTTTAGCTCTGAGCTCTGACCTCTTGGCTTTCTTCTTTGCATTGGTTCTGTGTTTCTTATTTAATAAAAAGGTTGGTTACATCTACAGTCAAACTATTTTTCTTTGTGTGTATGTGTGCATATGTGTATTTGTGAAATTATGTGGGTACACATGTGAGGGTGCACATGCATATGTGTACACTGGTTTATTCTGAAGATTCTGTCTCCACCTTCTGAGGCAGGAATTACAGAGGTGCCACAATGCACACTTGGCATTTATGTGACTTTAGGGATCAGAACCCAGGTCCTCACACTTGCACTCAAGCACTTTGACCCCAAAGCTGTTTCTTCAGTCTCTCTAACTGCTTTGAAGAGGGATTATACAGTGTTATTTATCAAAGCACAGGAGCTAGGGCACTGGATCAGAGAGAGTGGCTCATTGTGACCTTACCATGCCCCTCCCACGATATTTCATTACTTCACATCTCCAGGAAGCTACGCCTCTACTTCCCAGCACTTCTAGCCTCACACCTTCCCATATTTCTCCAGCTCTTATATGGGAAAAGAAAAATAAACAAGTAATGACACTGGCCTGCAAGAGCTCTACAATTCCTTTAATAATCTCTAAGGTAGGTCAGTGAGGATGGGCTCTAAGGAGGGACCTTAGTTAGAGCTCTTCATTAGATTTAACTAGTGTTCAGGAGGCACAATCTTCTAAATTGGAAAAAGGGAGGTAGCTATAAATATCTACTGCATATTGTTAACGAATAAAAGAAGGAAAGAGTGCTTTAATGGCATAGTTGGGCCATGCATCATAAGTTAGATGATGCTAGCATGAGCCTTGAAAACCAAGCATACGATCACAAAAGCCAAATGCCTGAGGAAAAGGAAGTCCTCCACACAGACTCTGTGTCTCCAGGCAGTCCTGTGCTATCCTGGGAAATAAACTATTTCAGCTTCCCCTGGGATATTATCCCCTCACTATGGGAAATGTGCTATAAAAGCCCTGAAGGGTTTTACTGCAGTTTACCTTTAAAACACAAAACAGTATCCCAGCAAGAATTCCTGACATAACTAGAACAATTGGGAAGAGAGTCACAGAGACAGGAAAAACCAAAAGGAAGATAAAAAAAAAATCTAAAATTATCATTCAGTCATTCCCTGTAGCTTTATGTACGTATATGAGTATGTTCATGTGTATGTTATATTTGTACAAATAGATATGGATCTCAAACCTGTGTGCAGCCTACATAGGCAAGAGGAAGGAGGGGGTGTCTAGCTCTCTCACCTACTTACTTATTCTCTTGAGGCAGGGTCTCTCACCGAACCTGGAGCTTGAATGGCAACCAGCAAAGCCCAATGTTCCTCCCTTCTCTACCTCACATTCCGGGGTTACATGGATATCTGTTACCACATCAGGGGGCTTATATGGATACCTGTGACCACATCAGGATTTTTACATGCATTCTGGTAATTCAAGACCAGGTCTTCAGGCTTGCATAGCATGTGCTCTGATGCAGAAAGCCAAATCTCCAGTCCCAGTACTTTTAAATGAACATAAAACAAGGCTCATTTGAAGTATTTACTACATTCATAAATTCCTTTGTCAGGCCCATTGTCATTCACATAAAGCCTGCATAGTTTAAATGACTAGAATATTTTCAGGTCATTGTTTATTTTGTTATATGAAAAAATGACCAAAAGTTTTCTAATGAGTTAAAAATCCAAGCACTGGGTATAAATGAACACATCTGTAATCTCAGGATTAAGGGGGCTGAGACAGGTGTGTCTCTCCAAATTTGAAGCCAGTCTTGACTTTCTGGAGATATCCAGGCCAGGAAAGGCTGTCTTAAAACATGAATATAAGATAAGATCCAAACCTTATTGGTTAGCACTAGAGAGTTGAAAATGCTGAGCGTTTTCCTATGTGTGCCTTTCTCCAATGGTAGGCAATGCAGGCGTGCGGAGAGAGACTCACCACACACCTGACATTCCTTTACTCATCTGTGTTCAGGGCACACCTTACCATATTAAGAGGAAAACAAAATGAAAATGAAGAGCAAATAGAAAAAAAAATAAATACGACTATTTGTCACTACATGTGCATAATTTAAACTGCAAAGAATTTAGAGAAAAAAATTATTATTGTCAATGTTCACAGGATTGTATTGTATGACATTTAGCAGGAAAAAAATTATGTTGTCTTTATCCCTGATAATCTGCAACTAAATTTTCTACTAATAACACAGTGCAGTCATAGTGAATTATTTTTATAACCTAAGATATTATACAGTACTGTGCCATTTCTGATAGCATACCATGGCACCATTAGCAATATGACTTTATGTATCATCTCTGGGACGAGGAAGTATTTGCCGTGCAAGTGTAGGGATCTGAGTTTGATACCAAGGACTACATAAAATGTGGATGTTAGAGCATGAGCCTTCCAAGTCTGGGAAGGCAGAAATAGGAGGTTCCCTGAAGCTAGCTGCCCAGCCAATCTAGTAGAATGCAGAATCTATGATCTTCAGGTTCAGTGAGTGATCCTCCTTCAAAAATTAAGGTACAGAGTGATTGAAGAAGTCAGTTAATGTTGACTTCTGGCTTCCACACGCCCCTCCCACATACACATCACAGTATACACACTTACACTCACAACTAGAATATATTTACTCTTTGAAGTTCTTCTTATAATAAACTAAGTGATATCTTTATGATTTCATTGCTAGCATTTTTGTATTTTTAATGTGTTAGAAAAGCAATCAATACAGATTAACTCTAATAAGATTTTAGGCATCTAATATGTATAGAGGCACCTTTCGATGTTTGGAGGACATATAACATTTCAGGGATGGAAAGAGTATACTGGCCTTTGGCAAATAGAGGAAACTACATCATTTTCCATAAACCCATTTTACTTAAACATATTCTGGATACAGGCATTAATGGGGTTATTTTAAAGTAGGTCAGCTTCCAAACTGTCAGCTGTTACTGCATTTGAATGCTTAGCTTTTCTTCTCTCTAAACCATGGCACTGTTCCCATCTTTTCTGTGAGAAAGACCTCCTAAAATGATTTTATCTACAATTCCTTTGTCCTCTCTCACAAATTCAATGGGTAGTCTCATTGCAATGCTCTCTAGGTTGCAAATTTTTCTTCAGGAGCAAATTGAACTTTTGGATTGGGCACTTGGATTTTTGAATATTACATTTAGGCCCAGATTCCAATATACTATCAACTGAAGCTATTGTCACTTAAAAAAATAGTAAAGTTAAATTACTTAAGCAAATGTATTTGTAATCAGGTGAAGCCAAGGATCTAGGCACATGCCTCATTTGGCAACTTGCATGCCTAGCATGCCCAAGGCCTTGAATTCCATGCCTCATTCTTCATAACTAGGGATGATTGTACAGAGTCAAGAGGATCATTCATTCATGGTATGTAGTGAATTTGAAAGCTATGTGGGCTACATGAGGCCCTGTCTGAAAAACAAACAACAAATAAGCAAAAAGCCAAAGAAAAGCCAAAACAATAAAAAATAGTTACTAATTCTTATTCACTTCTGCATTAACTTCTGATATATAGACCCTGTCTACTTCTCAACTGTGCAGTCATTTGTATTCGGATGACATAGATTTGAAATGCTGTTCAATTTGTCCCACTGTGTTTTCACTCCTCAAGTCTCAAACCTAACTGTTATGCACAATACAATTCTTCCAGAGATACTTTCTAAAAACTCACACTAAAGTGTGAAATGCTGGTAGACACCTGTGACCTCAACACTCAAAAGGCTGACATAAAGGATCAAGAGGGCATAACCAGCCTGGGCACTTAGTGAATAGTATCTCAAAAAGAAAAATAACTGATCATATCTAATGTCACTCATACTTGAAAAATGCAAATGAAAATAATCTTTGTTACTTTCTACTTAATTCTAACAATTTTATTAATCCAGATGATTTATTATTCTCTGCAATGATTTGTCTTGTAAACATAGTTGTAGAAAAATAGTAATTTTAAAGCATTGCTACTGTAAATCAAACCTTTAAATTTTTCTTTGAAAATATGATTAATAATACATATCAAAATTAAAGTAAATCAAAATTAAATTTTAGACTAAAGATTTTCCTACATAGGATTTATCTTTTAGACGTGAGTATAACACTATAAAATATATGTATATACATGTATTTGATATTTTTCTTTTATTTTTGTAATATTGGCAATTTAACTTAGGGGCTTGTATATAATGGGAAGATGTTCTACAACACTAAGCTGTATCCTAGCCCTTCATCTGTGACTAACTATGGGTACATGTATTTTTTTTTTGCAATTTTTATTGTGTCTATTTATTGTGAATATTACTGGGATACATAAGGACATTTTAGACAAGAATGTATCATACATTGTACATATCCCTCTGCTGTGAAATGTCAATCTGTATGCTGTGAATGTGTGTCAGTGTCACAGACTATGCCAGTCAGGACTTGACCATAATTCTTAATTTTCTCACAATCCCCAAAAGATTACCAGTGCCCTCTATCAGCAGGAAGTAGTATGACAAGCTATGCCCAAATTCCCAAAATATTGTTTATAAATGTTTTATTTTTATTTAAAGGGGTTGATTATAATTGCAATTTCTTTCTAAAGAACAAAAGGGAATATTATAGATATAATAGAATGAAAGGGTAAATTATAGAATCTACTTTTAAAGGCAAAAACTTGCTGTGGATTTTAGTTTATTGATACAAATTTAAAGTTAATTTTGTTATACTGTATGTATATTTCTACTCTTGCTTAAGGTATTATGTTTGCACAGCTCATTTGAAATTGTAATGTATAATTAAGAAATACAGATTAATAATTAGTCATCCATGATAATCAAACTTGTAGATATATTAGTTATGTTTTCAAGGTCAAACAGAGATATATTTTAGATAGACAGGTCATCTTGAAACACTTCAAAGACCTACAGAATATGGCATTTAAAATATTTTTAAAACTTAGACTTTTCTGGACAATGAGACACATCTGCTCCTGGCAGTACCAATTACTTTAAGGAGAATGATGGGTATTGAATAAACTCATTATGGAGTTTGTTTCCTTTATGGCAAAAGTTAGCCACTGGACAAAAAAGTGTCCTTGTGTTGACTGATTGACAACATGTTATATAAACTGGACATGCAGGACCCATAAGAAGTTGACCACTGAACTTTACAAGGTGAAATGGTGCTTTAGGTTCCTGCTTCACAAAGGAGACTGCCATATACTCTATAAGACAAAGAGAGAAGCAACTGAGAAATTCTAGGCCTATAGGCTGAAGGTGGATGCCCCAACATTATAGAGGAACTTTGTGTGACTGTCCAGGCAGTCAGCTGTCTCTGTCATTCTAGGTTTTTGGAAGTTGTTTACAATGTATTTCCTGTTTACATAGGTAATATTATATCCTTCTGAGGTCTTTGATGTAGTTGAAGACTAAATAGTTATAATTTTCCTTTATTATGATAAAAGATTAATTAGATATGAAACTTTAGACTCACAAATATAGGATAGATTATAGAATATTTTCTTCAATTTTGTCAAATACAAATAGACTAGATATTGTAACTATAATTTTTGCTTGATAACTGTTTTATTATATGTAATTTTACTATGTTAAAGTTAAAACCTTCCTCTTTGATTAGACAGAAATGGGGAAGTGCTGTGGAATGTCATTCTGTATGCTGTGAATGTGTGTTGCTCTGATTGGTTGATAAATAAACTCTGATTGGGCAGTAGCCAGGCAGGAAGTATAGACAGGATAAACAGACAAGAAAAATTCTGGAAAGAGGAAGGCTGAGTCAGGAGTCACCAGCCAGACACAAAGGAAACAAGATGACAAGGCAGAACTGAGAAAAGGTACCAGTCACATGACTAAACATAGATAAGAATTATGGGTTAAATTAAGTGTAAGAGCAGTCAGTAATAAGCCTGAGCTAATGGCCAAGCAGTTATAATTAATACAAGCTCCTGTGTTCTTATTTGGGGGATGTGAGTAGAAGAGATTTGTTCTGACTGCCAGCTGGCTAGGGCACAGGAAAACTTCCAGCTATATCCCTCCATTTCTCCCTACCTTCTCTGTCTCACTACTCCCTCCTTTTATAAGTTTCCTTGTTCCCTAGAAAGTTTAATGTCTATATCTACTTTCACAACATATATACATACATGATTTTATGTATGTACATAAAATCTAGGAAACACAAGTGAGATAAAACATGATATTTGCCTTTCTAAGCCTGGCTCATTTCACTTATATATTTATATGCCTTTAAGTTTAATATATGACGATCTATTCCCATATCTATATCTCAAGCAGAGGTTCAGATAATCACATAAATGACCATCAATGTGTATTAGATAAAACAGAGTAACAAGCATTTTTTAGAAGAAATGCTAGGTAATCATCTTTTTTAAAAAGGCAAGTTTATATACACAGATTAGGAAATACAACTAAGATGAGACCCAAAATTTGTTATGCTGTTATTAAGTGCTGCTAGCTCACACATAGGATAGTTGGATTCACTTAAGAATATCTAATGTGTTACATGTTGATACTTCCTCTTGTAGAACAAAAAACAACATACCAAGTATATGCATCTTGGAGTGGGGCTGAGTGATTGGCAGACACTGACAAACAAGCCTTTGCTGTCGTAGTTGAAGGTTTCTCCACAGCTGGGGTTTGTCATGAGAAGGTATTACCTTAAGAGTGGAGGCGATCCCTCAGTCAGTAAAGTGCTTTTATTGAAAGGAGGAGGACCTGAATTTGATCCCCACCAACAGTGGTTATATGCTTGTAATCCAGCACTGGGGAGACTGAGGCAGAATTCTCCCTGGGGCTCACTGGTAGATCAATCTGCTATAACTGGTGAGTTTCAGACCAATGATGTCTTGTATCAAAGAAAGTGGATGACTGTTTTGTGGTTGTCTTCTGATTAGCCCTTACATAAACATACATGTACACACACACACACACACACACACACACACACACACACACAATATAGATACATTCATATTTTTTAAAATTTAAAAATATTGTTTTAACTCTATAAATCAATCACACAACACTACTTAAAATACAAACAAAATCAAACTCAAGAGAGATCATGTGAGCTCTCACATGAGCCAAGATGGGAGCATACAGATATACCCAGGAGCTATGGAGGAAGAAGCAGTCTGACCTGATATGCTTACTTCCAAGGGTTCACTTCTGGCAATACCCCCAGCTCTCTGTGCTGCACAGGGCTTCCTACCCAACAAGTTCAGATAGGGTGAGCAGGGTGGGATATAAGCACAAGCAAAGGTGCTATAGTGGCTGAAAGTGCCTAGTTCTTAAGGGTACAACTTATGTCCAGTCTATCCATCATGATGTTAACAAGCTAAAGTTTGCCTTCAGTCTGTTGAAGATCCCTGGAAGGCACTGTAGGGCTTTAAGTGTCCTCAACTCTTACTGGGTTGGTGAGGAGTCCACATATAAATTATTTTAGGTTATCCCAATTGATCCATTCAATAAAGGTATCAGGAGAAATCCTGACACCCAGTGGATCACCAAACCAGTCCTGAAGCACAGAGAGATGTGTGGGATGACATCTGTGGACCACAAGAGTTGTGGTCTTGGAAAGGGCCACAGTTTCCACCACACTATGGGTGGCTCTGGATGTGCAGCTTGGAGAAGGTGGCACAATATTTTCCAGCTCTACTGTTACTACTGAAAAACATAAATTTTATGTAAAATTCATACCCAATAAACAATGTAGGTAGAAAAAAAAGACTGATCACATGGTTGGGTACATGTCGTTTCAGTGATTTTTATATTCTTGGCCCCAACTACAGAATTTCCCACATTGCTGTTTGCTTGTCTCTTGCTTGAAATTCCCTCCCTTCACTGTCCTCCTAGCCAGAGCACTATAGAGTTCTGTCAGAACCAAGGCCATTGCCTTCTCACTCAGCACACCTGTAGGGCCAACTCTGTTGATTGCTTGTCCCAATTCCTATAGAATCTCTTTCTTAGCTACGTTCAGTCATTTCACAGAATGAGAAGTTAGGCAGTGGCTGAGGAAACAAGGCTGGAGAAGCACTTTATGGTGAGAGTGTGAAGACCTGAGTTTGAATACCTGAGTAGCTGGTATTGGTTGTCCTTAGGGAGGTAGAAACAGGAGAATCTTCAGAAGCTGTGAAAAGCTGGCCTGCAACAGCAGTGAGAAATGAAGGAGAGAGGGAGGGAGGGAAGGGGAGAGAGAAAGAGTCTCTTTCAACACTGTGAAAGGCTAGGACCAGCACCAGAATGTTCTCTTACCTCCACACATGCCCCATGACCCCTGCTACACAGGAGAGAGAAGATATAGGCTTCAGCCCCTTGCACCACACTTATCCAGTGATCTAAGCATGGATACTCCAATGTTTCTCTGTGGTACTGTGGACATTCCTTGTTACTGCAATAGTTCATCTTTTAGTCTCCTCTCTGGGAGTCCTAGAGGCACAAGGTACAGCTGTTGTGATTGGTGTCCTGTTTCGGACTCTCTAATGCCAAGATCAGAGGCCCACTAAAACGTTCTTGTGTTTAGTAGTTTGACTGATGGATTGGTGCAGGTAATCACTCTCCTGGGTCAGGATTGAGGCAGTTTGGAAATCATTTCCAGGAGATCTGTTTCATTAAAAGGATTAATCTGATAAACACGTTATCCAATTGCCAACAGTAATTGTGAACACCACATGGTTATTCCATCTTAGAAGCTTTAGAACAGGCAAAACTGCTCTTTATGTATTAACAGGGGTCAAGACAGTGGTCTTGTTTTTGGAAAGATGAAAATCTTTTTGAATTTCTATTAAAAATAACCAGTATATTAATGAGCTTTTTTCAAAAATATCTTTTGCTCTCTAGATTCATTGTAGTGCAAGCCCCCTTTTATAGCAAAGGTAAGCATCAGGCATGAGGTTGCATACTAGAAGTCATGTAGAAATAACTATTAAAAGTTAGGATCTGTCCCTGGTGCATGGGCAGGCTTCTGGGAATCCGGTGCCTGTGGTGTGACACCTAGCACAGCCTTGGTGCAGTGGGAAGGGGCTTGGACCTGCCTAGGCTCAGTGTGATGGGCTCTGCTGACTCCCCATGGGAGACCTTGATTTGGAGGATGTGGGGATGCGGGGTAGCTTGGGAAAAAGGGCTGGGGGGTGGGAGGAGGGAGGAGGGGGCTCTGTGGATAGTGTGAGGAGTGAGTAGAAAAATTCTTAATAAAGAAAAAAAAGAGAGAACTGAAAAAAAAGTTAACTTTGGTTTACAATTTTATATTGCTATATTCCCGGACCCTTCAAGTGCATATGAAAGGAGTGGGGATTTGGAGGTGTTTGAGGAGAAGGAGCCTACCTGAATAATCAGAATTGCTACCATAGGCTCGGAAAATGCTAGGTGTTGGGTCTGTAAAAGTACAAAGCACTGCTGGTGGGTTTTCTCCACTCCCTGATCCCTGACCACACTTTCTTTCCTCCATCTGTTGGCATTTGCCTCTGCCAATACCAGTGTTTATAGCTGTGTAGCAGGAAGGGGCAGGGAGAAATTATTCTGTGACATCTTGTCTAGACTACATTTGATTGCTTGATTGTACTGACTATTGATTATAAAAGTATGCATGAAGCTGGCTTAGGAACCATCTCAGTTGGCAATGAGCTTACAATGAGAACAGGATGACTTGAGTTCTATCCCCAGAAACCACATAAAAAAGTTGGGCACCACAGTGAGTACATATAATTTCAATGTTGGAAGGGTTGTGGCTTATCCTTGGTGTCTCTGGCCATACAGACTAGACTACATGACATGTTTCAACCCGGTTACAGACTCTTCCTTAAATAAGTTGGGAAGCATAGAAAATGACTCCCAAAGTTGACCTGTAGCCTCCACATGTGCAAATACACACATAGACACCTACAGTCAAATATACCTGCACACACATGAACACACACATGAGCACACACATAAATTTGGAGAGAGAGAAAGAAGTAAACACAGCCATGAAAATCAAAGGTACATACATATTTATGCATATGCATTCATATTAGATAATATTTTCTGTCTCTACTACCTTTATAGTGGAAAGATGGGTGTTCTGAAGAGGCAAGAGAGCATGTGAATACACATGGAAAACCAACAGAGCACCTACCTTCTATAGAGAAGGATATAAAATAAACTGTTGTGGTTTGTACATAGGTAGATCCAAAAGTAATGATAAAACGTCAGTCTCTTAGTTTTGATAAACATTGGTTGCTTAGTTGCAAAAATGGAGGCAGCCAGATTTCTAAGGAAGCTCCCTCTGCATTTAGTCTCATCTCTGAGATATGTCCTGCTGACCTAAACTTTGTCACTTGAGGTTCCCTGGAGAGGTGCCATCTCCTTCCTCCATTTTAGATGGATGATGATGACCTTTATGTTGGTCCATGCTGGTCAATAGTCAAGAGACAGCCAAGCACCGGAATCAAACCAGCAAAAGGAAACTAGTGTGTCCTATGAAATTACTGTGTTTATATCCCCTTCAGATTCATACATTCATGATATATTGCACAGTGTGATGATACTTGAAGGTGAGACCTTTAATAGGCAATTAAGTCATAAGAATGGAGTCATTGTAAACAGGATTAGTATCTTTATTAAAGGGTTTCCAGGGAGCTTGTGAGAAGGGTCAGTTAATAAAACACTTGCCACAAAATCACAAATCCTAAATTCAATCCCTACACCCACATAAAAAGGTGGGCTTAGTGGCACATACTCATTGTCACAGCACTGAGGAAATGGGCACAGGAAGATCCTTGGAGCTTGCTGACCTAATTGGCAAGCTGCAGGCCAATGAGAGATACTGCCTGAAAAGAACAAAATAGATGTTATCTGAGGAATTACACCTGAAGTTGACATCTGATTTCTACATGCAGTTACAGATATGTCCATGAACACTTATCCACATGAGAGCAGCTTCACACACAAACATGCAGAGACAGAATAAAGAAAGAAAGAAAGAAAGAAAGAAAGAAAGAAAGAAAGAAAGAAAGAAAGAAAGAAAGAAAGAAAGATACCGAGAAGTTCCTGGTCCTCTTTCTGTTATCTGTTGGCCACGGTAACGTGTCTGCTAATGAAGTGCAGACCAGAACCTCTTTACCTTGACCTTGGACATTCAGTGTACAGAACACAACACAAATTTCGGTTGCTTTGCTGTCTATGGTTATATGTTTAAAAAGCCTGAATTAATTATGATGTCACCTAAATCTATTCTTTCATCAGCCGTAAAATCCCAATAAGCCGTTGGGACAATGTCCTGAAGATGGCAGAGCCTCAAAAGAGAAGGGAGAGGAATCTTTGATGGATGCAGCAGGGCAGTCTGGCTGAGTCCATTCTTATGTTAAGAGCATTGACCTTTTACAACACCACTGCATCTCTGGCTGTCAGCTAAAGCAATGTAATCTGTACTAAAAAGCCATCTAGACTTAATCTTCATGATCTAATTTTCACATAACAAAAATAACAATGAATAATACTGACTCAATAAACATGCGTATATGGAGGTATGTATTTCTTAAAACAATTTTTTTTCTTACTAAAGTAATGGAAGTACATTGAAAGTTAGACTATTAAATGAGTTCATAGATCCTTATTTTACTCTTTAATTTCTTGGCTTTATTCATGATCATTTCAAGATGCTAATTCTATTTACTACATATTTATTGCTACGAAGGAAAAATTCTGGATTAGTATATTAATGATATGGCTGTGGCTTCATCTTCACCCCTACCCTGTGTTAGCTTCTCTTCTCTTGCCATGATAAAATACTCACAAAACAGCAACTTTGGTGAGAAAATGTTTGTTCTGGCTCACAATTTAAGGGTGTACTACTTTATGACAGAAGAGTCAAAGCAGGGAGAAATTGAATCAGTTAGTCACACTGTATCTGTAATTAGAAAGCAGAGAGATATGAATGCATGTGGTTAGCTCACTTTTGCCTTTTTATACAGTCTAGAATTCCATCTCAAGCAATAATACTACCGACAGTGGGAAGATCTTTTCACCTTCATAAATAAAACTAAGATAACTCCCAAAGGAATATTCAGAGAGCCAAATACCCCATGATTCCAGATTCTGTCAAGTCGGCAATTAGCATTGACCATTCCAACCAATTATGTAAACAAATTCTTAAGAGTACCATATTTCATACTTATATTAAACGGTAGATGGAGGAATCTAGGACACAATACCATGATAATTGCACCTGGAAACTAAAAGCACCAAGGATTGACAGTCTTGATATGGTATCTATACAACACAGAAGATTGAAAGGTAAAGAGTTGATGTTCTGATATATGGAGTTATAAACTTCAAAATCTAGAATGAGTGATTCTCGATGTTGTCACAGAAGAAAAGAAAGAATTTAAAACTGAAAACTCACACATGCCTTTCTATTTCTCTATTCTGAAATTAATGCCCACTGGTATTTCTACTAGCATTTTTTTGTCTGAATTGAGCAGATATTTCCTAACTATGAAAGGCTGAGGAGATTAATATGTAGTATTCCAGGAAAGACAGGGCCATGGATTTTAATGAGTAAAGTCTGTATCTTAGAATACTGATGATGTTAATGATGGCCCAGTGTTTAAGAGGACAGACTCCTATGGTGCTGCCCTTCTCTTGCAGCTCTTCCTTATACCTGGAGTTGGAAATAAGCTTGTAATGGTATTTGCTCCACCCATGACCTTGAGATATATGGCCCAAAGGAGGTGGTGCTTCCTGCCTTTGTATGTGACCTCTTATAAGGAGTTGGAGAAGGGTCATATCCCTTCTCCCTGCTCCTGCCTGCAAGGTAGATTTGCTCCTGGTCGGATCAGAGGATGGCTTCTGCTGTCTACTCCATTCTGTAATAATGAGTGTATTTCTTCAATTTATATCTTAATAAATTCTGTTATCCATTTAATAGACTCACATGGATTGATTGTAATATAGGCTGTATGTATTTCCTTTCTGATTAAAGTTCTATACTCATCCACCATGCTTTGCTGACAAGTATCAAGAACCCTAGACTCTCTTTCAAGAGTCAAGAAGGATTCTCAAACATCATCACTGAAAACATTTCTCCATCCACTGTTAAGATAGTTAATCTTAGTTGTCAACTTGATGGGATATGGAATCAAGTAACAGGCAATCATCTAGACCACCTGTGAATGGGAACACTCATCTTAAGTATGTGTGAGACCTCTTGACAGTGGCCTAGATACAATAGCTGAGAGAAGAGCTTTTGCTTTTTGCCTGATGTAGCTAGAGTTTTCCTGACTGGCCCACAGTCAGGACAAATCTCTGACACCCGCCAGTCCCACAGCCACTCAGACCCAACCAAATAAACACAAAGACTTATATTGGTTACAAACTGTATGGCCGTGGCAGGCTTCTTGCTAACTGTTCTTACAGCTTAAATTAATCCATTTCCATAAATCTATACCTTGCCACATGGCTTGTGGCTTACCGGGATCTTCACATGCGGCTTATCATGGTGGCGGCTGGCAGTGTCTCTCTCTCAGCCTTCCACTTCCCAGAATTCTTTTCTTTGTCCCGCCTATACTTCCTGCCTAGCCAATGGCCAATCAGTGATTTATTTACTGACCAATCAGCAACACACTTAACATACAGACCATCCCACAGCAGCCTGATATCCTTTGTGTATCACTAGTGGGTGTATCTACCCTGCTAATACTGCTTCCAGGTCCGTCCTTACCTGGCATCAGAACACAGCTTCTTCAGCCTTGCCACGTGACCAAAGGCCAACAGATCTCCAGGAATCTGACAGACCTTTTACCAGATGTTGATGTCTGAAGCATTAACCTCAAAAAGTGAACAGCTACTGACTTTATAGATTGGACCTACTCAATGAACCATCATGGAACATGATGCCGCCACAGGGCATTAAGGTAACAGAGGATGATCGTGCAAAAAAAAAAAAAAAAAGATAGTTACAGAAGACTGTAGAAAGAGAGGATGAAGGTGACAGAGGGTGATGGTCCCAGGGGGTGATGGTGAAATAAAGTGATGGACACAGAGGATTACAGTAAGAAAAGATGACGGAGAAGAGAAGTCAATGTTAATAGAAGTTGTTGGTGAGAGATGGTGATGCTGAGGAAGCAGGACAGAATAGTGGTGATAGATCATGATGGAGGAAGAGGATGATGGATAGAGTGGATGGAGAAGGTGATGATGAGAGAGCAGGATGGTGGGAGAGAGTGATGAAGAAAGCATGATTTTGACAGAATATGATGGTGACAGAGAGTGATGGGGAGAGAGTTATGGTGACAGGGTGATGACAGGGTGGAAGAGGGTGATGGATAGAGATAATCATAGTGAGAGAGGATGAGGAGGAGAGATGATGATTGCGATGGTGAGAAAGAGTGGTGGTGAGAGAGAGGATAAAGGTGAGAGAGGATCATGATAAAATCTGTTTTTCTTACTTTAAGTTAGAGTTTACCAGTTCATAGTGAGATGTAAACCTGAGTTTTTAAAAGGTATTTTTATCCTTGGAATTCTTCTTTTGAATTACCAGCTTAATAACTTTTCACAGTTGCACAGTTGTCTTTTAAACAAGCACAGAAGCAAGGTAATCCATACCAAAATACAAATTCTTGGGGCAATTTTTCCTGTTGCTACTCACAATCCACTGAGCTAACCAGAGGCCAAATGGTGGTGACCAAATACAACAAAAGGCAGCTACACAAACAATTGCAAAGTGATGCTAGATCTCGGTATTTATCTAGTAGTCTCAGTCAGTGTTCTATTGCTGTGAAGATGCACCATGACCACAGCAACTCTTATAAAGGAAAGCATTTAATTGGGGCTTGCTTATAGCTTCAGAGGTGTAGTGCATTGTCATTATGTTAGGAAACATGTCAGCATGCAGGCAGACATAATGTTGGAGAAGTAGCTTGACAATTTTATATCAGGGTCTCCAGGCAACTGGAAAAGAGAGCCACTGCACCTGTCTTTAATTTTTGAAACACCAATGCCCACCCACAGTGACACATTTCCCATATCAAGGCCACACGTACTCCTACAAATAGTGCCACTCCCTAAGCATTCAAATCTGTGAGCCTATGAGGGCTATTATTATTCAAACCAACACACCAGTCAATCAAAGGTCTAGAACAACCAAAACCATCAATATTAAGATAGATCTGAGAAGCAGCTGGTACCTGAATGGTACCTTTTGTATGGTGTGCACTAGTCTAAGGACACCTTGTAAAAAAATGTTGTACAGGAAACAGAAACTTGAAGATATCAAGAAAGGCATGTCAGATTTCCTCTTCCGAGGAGATATAATCAAAAGCAAACAATCCAGGACTCAGTATCAGGTGGAGGAGACATGAGGCAGGGGTACTTGGGTTGGCACAATGACCCTGCATTGGAGCAGGAACAACAAAACCTCTGTAGATAGAACAATGATATGGAGAGCAGAGTTTAGGGGTACTGGATGCTGCCTAATTACCTCTGCCTGAGTGGTAACTTAAAGTAATTGCAATAAAGATTAAATTCCTCACTCCCCTGTGTATCTTATAATAAGCGTAATAAAGCTTTAATGGTCATGACTCTGTGCTTATTTACTTTCTAGTATTTATGAATTTAATGCCTATATTTCCTCTTCATTGTCTAAGATGCTGAATTTGACCTTGTTCTACTCCTCAGTGCCTGGTCCATAACAATAAATGTTGTTCCCACAATTTTCCTCATTTGTCTTTCCTCCACTCTGATCTCTTCCTATTTTACTATAACCTCATCAACAATGGATATGTTTAATGTCTATGGGCAAATTCATAAGCTGTAAAAAAAATTAAGATTTGTGTTGGGAATTTACTTGTTTATATTTTTATCTGTATGCACAAGTGTATCTTTCTGTGCATATTGGTGTGTATGTTTTATGTATGTATAAGTAGAGGTCATAGCTTTGCATCGGGTGTTTCCCGCAGTAAATTTCCAACTTAGATTTTAAGATATGAACTTTCACTGAGCCTGGATCACACTGGTTCAGAGAGACTGGATGACTCAGAAGCCCCAGGGATGCTCCTGTTCTGACCTCTCCCATCATTGTGATGGCAGGTCTACATTGCCATGTCTGGATTTTTACAAGGGGGCCTGTTATCCAAACTCAATACCTTATAAGTTCACAGCAAACATTTTTTTTTTCTACTGAGCCATGCGTGGCACAGATGCTGCCTTTACTTTTAACTTACATGAAAGATACTGACCAGAAGACATCTTCTCTTTCTTGTTCTCACCCATCAAGGTATCTAAGAAATTTTAATAAATGCAGCTTCTCCCTTCTTCACAATACATAACAATCTGCAGTGATTGCTGTTCCTGCTACACACTAATTATGCAACCTGGAGGCTGTTTCTTTAACCATCTATAGCCACAAACAACAATTTAATAAATACCTTCCTTCCAGTGTCTTTATAAACTTCCCACATATAATTAGGATTTATTTTCAGAAATGAAATTGTTGGGTCACAGGTTATGAGCATAATTTTTAAAAATGTGCTGTAGAATGGAGACACTCAATTTCTCTTCCACTGCCATTACACAAATATCCCCAGTGACCCCACCTTCACAGGCCCTGGAACTTCCTAATGCTCACTCACCTGATTGTAGTAATGTGGCATCTTTTTAAATTAGTGCACATTTCTCCCAATTCCTACTGAACTAAAAAAGAAGAAAGGAAGGAAGGAAGAGAGGAATGAAGGAAGGAAGGAAGGAATATAAAAGCTATTCATATGCCTGTTATTTGTTTGAGTTTTTTCCTTTTTTAGAACTACCATTGAGTTTTTTAAGTGAGTTTTTTCTTTTGTTGTAGGTATAATTAACCTTATTATGTACATCATTTTTCAACCTTATTTGAGAGTTCTTAGCTATCATTAAATAGTAGGCAGGGTGAGTTCTTCCTTGCCAATTGTTTCGTAGGTTACGTTCTTGAACACAGGATTGCACACATGCATGCAAATCGACAGAAACTACTTCTTGCCTGCAATGCTCTCCACAGAAGACCTGTGTTGTCTAGTGGTTTCTCCCCTCTATTTTATTGTTATTTCAGTGATAGTAGTCTATTGAGACTATGTATTTGTATTATTCAAGGTTTTCTAGAGGAACCAAGCTGACAGAATGAACCTATATAAATATAAAGGGGATTTAGAGTGGCTTACAGACTATGGTCCTGCTAGTACAACAACGGTGTCTCTTACCAAAACGTTCAATAATTCAGTAGCTGTTCAGTCCACAATGCCAGATGTCTTGTTTAGTATTCAGTAGATACCAGAAATCTGAAGACACAGGCTCTGCTGATAGATAAGTGATGATCTTGGCCCAGGAAGTGAGGACAAGCAGCAGAGCAAGTGCGTCCTTCTCCGTGGCCATTATCCAGGCTGCCACAACAAGGAGTGGCCCCAATTGATGGTGAATCTTCTGACAACCTCCAGTGATCTGGATTTAAAGTGAGTCATCCCTCCCCAAATGATCCAACTAAATTAAAATCCCCCACAGGTATACCAAGGGCTTGGGTTTTTAGTGAACTTCAAATGAAGTGAGCTTGAAAACCAAGAATAGCCATCATGGTTATGTTTCAGTTGGAGGAGACACCCCTTCACTCTATTACACATGACTTTGTAGGAGCTGAAGAAATGGTTCTTCAAGAGGACCTGAATTTGATTCCAGGAGGCAACTGAAAACTGACAGTAGCTTCAGCCCCAGGGGATCTGATATTCTCTTTGACCTCCTTAGGCATCCTCATACATGCGTATAAACACAAAGCACACACCAACATTTACAAATAAAATATAATAATGAACTACTACATATGAAGACTGGAAACATATTTTGTTGTTTCACTAGTTTATCCATCTGGGAGAAAGACAAATTAAATTAAAATCACACAGAAGCCACATGCTATTATGACATGCAGAGAACTCTTACTTTGTCTGTCCTTTATCCAGGTCTTTGGGTTACAATAGCCCTTCTGTTCTATATTAGGAAGATGACATTCCTCTAGCCTTTAATCACCAAGAGGTGACACCTCAGACTGACACACTGGAACACTGTGATACACAATCTACATTCTACCAGTCTGCCTCAAATGAACGAATGAATAAATAATCCCCCCATTTTACATTCAAATCACTTGCATCTGAGCTCAAATCATATATTTAGCCCACTATGTTCATGGCAGTTCCACATTAAGTCAGTATTTCATTTACTATCTTATTAATAGGTAATATAAAACAAGTGTTTTTCATATATAAGGGGAAAGCATAGGCATTATACTGTGCTAGGAAATCTGAGAAAATATGTAAAGGAGACTACAGAAACACTTCAAGTACTTACAAATATATAATGATGATATACCACTTCTTCCTTGCTTGGAAATTCATCCTGAACAAAATGTAAGGATATTTTTACAATATGAAATGGAAGCTTTATGATTCAGAACCTTAGAATTAATGTTCCAGGAATGTCACCTGTGTGTGCATTTAGCTTTCTTTCCATTAATTTCCGATTTCTCACAGCAGAGACTTGTTACATACATCTTCCCTCATGCTGAGTTTAGAACCAAGCACTTACTTTTGTTTTTTGTTTTGGGGGTTTTGTTTTGTTTACAGTCTTGATGTTTAAGTTGCTCAGCTATGCTTCCTCACTTAAAAGACTATTATAGGGGCTGAGGAGACAGGTCTGTGCATTAAAAGCATGGGAATTTGATTCCAGAACCTCCAAACCCACATAAAAAAGCCAGGTCTAGAGGTATGTACCTGAAACCTCAATGATAGATTGGTCATAGACAGAGACAGTCATGCCCCAGAAGCTCACTGGCCAGACATGTCTAGCTGAATCAGGGAGCTCCAAGTTCAGTTTGAAACTCTGTCTAAAATAATCAGTGGGAGAACAAGTTGCAGAACACATGAGGTGCTGACCTCTGGCCTCCTTACACTTGTGCATGGGATGGCTTATTCACATGCAAATGTGTATACAGGCATACAACACACACACACACACACACACACACACACACACACACACACACACACACCAAATAAAGAATAAACGAAGGAGTGGAGAGAGGGAATGAAAAGGAAAAGAAATGAAGAATCTGACATGAAAGTTTACCTCCTGAACTAGGAACATGTTCCTGAGGAAGCTAAATTCCAAAGTCATCTGTCAGTCAACCTGTGTTTTACTTTCAACATTCTCTTCTGAATAGACTTGATTTAGGAAATTAAATCATTTATCATTTAATTGAACTTCACATACACTAGTGAGTATCTCCATTACTACTGTCTTCTATTAAAATGACATTAGTATTAGGCTATTACCAGCATTATTATGATTTCCATGCTAAGAGAGGCAGGGGGACCCTGTGCTGATGTGTAACACAGACCCAGATTCTGTGTTATTTTGGGTGAGTCACCTGCTCCTCTCCTATTCTCCATTCCCAACAACATAACCATCGGTTCTATCCCCATCTCAGACAAATAAGGTCTTTAGCTCTGTCCTTTCTTGTTGTTTTTGTTTATCCTTCAATGGTAAGAAGAAAACAATCACACTGAACAAGTGAATAAACACCTTTAGGATGAATCTGTCTCTATGGAGTTTCACCCATGTATGCATTACCTAAAGCAAGCATGCCTACTCTTCATCCCTGTCTGTTTATATGTTATTACATATACAGGACGGCCAAGGATTTGCCACCCTGAAAAATATCAGGAAGGTGCTCTAGAATTCACTACGATTAAAATCAATTTAGTCAGAGGATAGAAAGATGGCTCACTTGGTAATGAGTTCACCATGCAAGCATGAGAACTTCATCTCAGATCCCCAGACCCCACACAGAAAGCAAGGCATTGTGTCACAGGGCTATAATCCCAGCACTGGGGAAGTACATGTATGTGGGATGTTCTGTATGGCAAATGTGTTGCTGATTGGTCAATAAAACACTGATTGGCCATTGGCTAGGCAGGAAGTGTAGGCGGGACAAGGAGGAGAATAAAGCTGGGAAGTGGAAGGCTGAGTCAGAGAGACACTGCCAGCTGCCACGATGAGAAACAGCATGTGAAGATGCCGGTAAGCCACAAGCCATGTGGCAAGGTATAGATTAATGGAAATGGATTAATTTAAGCTGTAAGAACAGTTAGCAAGAAGCCTGCCACGGCCATAAAGTTTGTAACCAATATAAGTCTCTGTGTTTACTTGGTTGGGTCTGAGGGGCTGTGGGGCTGGCAGGTGAGAGAGATTTGTCCTGACTGTGGGCCAGGCAGGAAATCTCTAGCTACACATGTACCATGATCCCTGGACTTACCTAGAAAGTCTTTCCTAATCTATTAGCTCCAGGTTTAGGATGAGACCCTTTCTCAAAAAATAAGGGAGAGAATGATTGAGGAAAAAAATGATGTCACCCTTTGGTATATACACACACTCACAAAACCACAGCAGCAATACTCAATAATATCTTATTTACATGCATTTCTTGGTTTTCACAAGATTGATAGTTCAAAAGTTAAATGCTTTACTTTTGTGGATCAGCATATCTAAAAGTAATATAAGCATTTTCTTTCTCTATTATGTTACAGAGAGGTAAACGAAACCCAGGAGCTATTGTTTAAGTTTCCTCAATGTTGTCATGAAGAGCTTCCTGTGCAAGAATGAGCAGAGTACTAACTTAACTAATTAAATATTCATTTACATGGATAAGAACTCAGATGAGCTGCAATAACAATCATGGGGTGGGTTTAACTACTTAGTATTCCCCACCCTTCGCCTGCTTATGTGAAAGTAAGAACGAATGTGATTTTGTGATGTTAAGATTACTAAGCATGACAACCATCAAAGTACCTCTGCAATGCGTGTGGATTTTTTATTAAACTCTTTGAGTGATCTGGAAGGCACAAGACTTAAGGCTGCTGTGAAATGCATCCATCTTGAGACGTCAACTGTCAAACATGGCTACTTAACAATGCTTAACAAAAAGAAGACAGCCACAATAGGCACAGACACAGAAAGGGGAAACACTCTTAGATGAAAGCACACATTGATCCAGCTGTCCTTAAGGTTTAAGGGAAGCCTCAGGGAGCTTCACAGATGCTATAGGACACAAAGGTAGATGTGTTCTAATTACTTCAAAGAGGAAATAAAATTGTTGGATGGCCCATTGTGGGCATAGCCTGTCTTTCAACAGGAAAGGTAGTCAAAACAACCCTCTATATCAGTAGGATATAGCTCTCCACCCACATGCTTTCCACCACCTTCATTTCAGAAGATGATAGAGAAAGGGATTTTCACCAAACTAGCACCAATTCTCCAAGGGAAATGGTCTTTTGGGGAAGATAAAAATCATGAGAGGTCCATGATCAGTGTCTCCTTTGAATCACAAAATGATTTGTGTGAGGACAGCCAATTTCCTTTAGTTTCATCCAATTATTGAGAAAATTCCCTCTGTTTTACCATTGTCCAAATTGCTTCTTAACCCTGCGGCAAGTGAATAAGACCAGCAAAAGCTACATCAAGTTTAACAGTAAAAGAAGCCAGTTGGCAGAGGAACTTTATAAGACTTCCAACAAAGACCTGAACATGCATGAGAAAAGCCCACAATATAGAAGCAGAAGTTGAGGTGGTTACTGTGCAAACAACCTAGAAAGGGTAAAGAGCCTCTGGCTCAGCCCTTGGTGAGTTTTCCATTTAGCTCACTCACTATTTCCCATCTGAGGATGGCTTTCCCGTTCCTAATGAGTTGTCCCTATTTGTATTTCTAGCTCTGTGTACCTAGTCCATGTACTTACTCTGAGAGGCAAGAACATGAAAATACCAGTTGGTAAAAATACCAGTGGATAGCACGCCTTTAATGCCAGCACTTGGGAGGCAGAGCCAGGTGGATCTCTTTGAGTTTGAGGCCAGCCTGGTCTACAGAGCAAGATCAAAGACAGGCAACAAAACTACACAGAGAAACCCTGTCTCAAAACAACAACAACAACAACAAAAAAAAAACAGTTTGTGAAAATACCATTGGGTGATCCCATGAATGTGGGAGCCCGTTCTCGGGTTCCTCATGGCTTTACCCAGCAGGTCCTCATTAGAGAATGATTAGACCATGGGCCTGAGTGCAGGTGTCTGGGATGGTCTGCACTTGGCTGTGCTGGGGGAGGAGGTCTTTTGCTCCATCCCTTGGCGTCTCTATAAAAACCCTGGGGCAGAGACAGTCGGGGCCCGTTGGAATAGGTTCCAGGCCCTCTCGAGGCTATCCTTTATTTTCTATCTGTTTATCTCCGCAATATTCTCCACAATAAATCCTTCTATCTAATATTTCCTGCTGTTCGCACTCAAGAAAACTCTGGGGAACTGTGGGGGTGGTGGGTAAACACCCCACACATGAACTCAGATTTGCACTTGTAACACTCTATGGCTACACTTCTGGGTGGGTTTTCATCACTTGCTGTCTCACATTATTCATTCTGGTATCATTTGCCTGTGAAAGGGTCAATATCTTATGGAGATTGGGAACACATGAAGATCAATTCAAGAATATATGTATATATACCAAAAAAAGTAAAGAAAATGAAATTTAAGTTGATTTTCTACTCCTTTGTCCTCAGACAAGTGCCTGAAGCTTGTGAAAATGAGATTCTTCTCTGCCCTTTAAGCTATCTTTTACTCTGCTGAGATGTAATGAGGTTTAGGACAGGTCAATATACTAATAACCAAGGTCAATATACTAATAGCCCTAGCTAGAGCATTCCCTTGTATGAACAGAAATTGGAAAGAGATTGAAATCTGTTGGTAGAGGTTCTTGATGAGAGAAAGCCAGGACAATGGAGCTAAGGTTAGATCCATAAAGGCAGATAGAATTAGAAAACTAGACAACAGCTAGAGAGCAGGAAAGGTGCAGAAGTATGCAACAGGCAGATCAAGTGGGAGGAAGACTGTAAAAAAGAGTATAGGGGAAGAGAAAAATGGTCCTCACTGGAGAAAATGATTTTTACCAATGGTTACAGACTGAGTCCAAGCCTAGAAGGTAAGGCCAAGGTCAAAGACAAAGGAGTACTACTGAGCAGGTTATTTTGTAATGTGTTTTCTTCTTCAGGGCATAGCACAATACCATCTTGGAGTAGACAATAACTAGACCAGGTCATCATGGCTACTAATGATCAGAACAACACTGCCTTAATAGCCAGGTCTATGGAAATAGCAATATAGTGATTGACACCCCTGGTAGAAGGAAGCAGAGGATGGTCACAATACCCTCACATGGACTTCCAATTATTAATTCTTCCTGCCTTCCTTTAGCTGTATGTGATCTTGGGAGGTACAAGATTATGTAAGAAGTAGAAGTGGAAGTCTCCATTGCAGCTGCCATGATGTCATCATCTGCAATGGGATGGGACTATGTAGTGATACACCTGTTGAGGGGTCATTCATGCTCATTTAATGTCCCTCACATGTGTTCTGTAATTAAGTCTGACATTTTGTTCACTAAGGTTGCCTTTGGTGAAATCATACTTTGGACTGTTACTGATGCACTGTCTGAAGTAAACAGATATTTGTTTCTCCAAGACAAGTGAAATCAGCTGTGTAACAGGAGGCTTAAAAAGAGTAAGTCAGACAGGAAAACGGACAGGAACAATCATGTATGCATCAGAGGAATGACTTCACTGAAGTCAGGAAATGGTAATTGGTAGTTAGAAATAGATGGAAATCCAATGCTTACCAGTGTTCACCCCACAGAGGCCACATCTATCTCACAAATGGTCTTATCAATGCCCTCCCTGAACTCCCATCATCACTGCCACTGTTTCATTTGCATATTCCTACTTTAGACTGGAATGTTTCTCTGGCATTAGGATGGAGGCTTTTTCTGGAGATGTCTTTCTGTATATTGTGAATGTGTTGCTCTGATTTGGTTGATAAATAAAATGCTGATTGGCCAGTAGCCAGGCAGGAAGTATAGTAGAGGTGGGATAAGCAGACAGGAGATTTCTGGGAAGAGGAAGGTTGAGTCAGGAGTCATCAGCCAGACACAGAGGAAGCAAGATGTAAAGGCAGAACTGAGAAAAAGTATCAAGTCATGTGGCTAAACATAAATAAGAATTATAGGTTAGTTTAAATGTAAGAGCTAGTCAGTGGTAGGCCTGAGCTAATGGCCAAGCAGTTTTAATTAATATAAGCCACTTTGTGTTTATTTGGGTCTAAGCAGCTGCAGGACTGGCAGGTGAGAGAGATTTGTCTTGACCAGGTAGGACATAGGAAAACTTCAGCTACAAATGGCACCTAACATGGGGTTCAAACATATGACCCTGAGATTAAGAGTCTCACGCTCTACCAACTGAGCTAGCTGGGCTGGAGGGGGCACCCAGATCTGAAGACACAGGAAAACTTCAGCTACAGACTTTCATACATGAGAGTCTGGGATTAAATACCTGCTTTGTTTTTTGCTACAATATTAATATAATAATAAATGTGATTTGTCCATTTCCTTTGCCCAGTTTCTGATACTATAAGAGATTACCAAAGACTGGATAAATTGTAAAAGAAATGGAGTGGTGTGGAGTTGACTATTTTAACATCTTGTCCTCAAGCTAACTAGCCTAATCCTCAAATAGCAACACTATCACATTCACATGGTCTATCCTTACAATCCAGTCATCTATTCACTGTGACTAAACCGGGACATGGTATTTGGAGTAGCCTGAATCTGTGTTGCTGGACCATAGTCACTTATATTTGAGAACTCTTCTTTCAATTGTGTGGTATTAGAGATCAGTTTCCAACACTTGAAAATTGACAACATATCCAAAGAATGCACACACAGAAGGCAATGGGTTTGGGCCACCAACAAATAAACAGTCTAAAACTTTGAACTGAAGTTTCCAGAACAAAATAGATCAAACATTAGCTAGAGCTAAGACTATACAGTACAAAGATTATGTTTAGTTCCCTTAATAGCCATCTCTGATTGATATATACATCTGACTAAATGTCTATTCCATGTGACTGTTAAGTAAATCCTTCTGAAGTGTTCAGGAGACCCTAGATTATAACAACCGAAAGACTAAGAAAGTCACAAGACAGTGCAGATCAGGGGTTACTCTCCTTTGCTATAACTGCCTACCTGATGCTGTCATCAATGTGTTTGAAAAAGACTCAATTAATTTTTTGTTCTTTCTTTATGAAAACTTTATGAAACCATTACTACACTGGGACCTGATATTTGGGATAACCTTGCTCTGTAATCTTGGGCCAGAGTCACTCATATTTGGCCCCATAAAAAATCATATTCTCTTTTGAGTTAAGTTCTGGTATCTCTTTCTCTCTCTCTCTCTCTCTCTCTCTCTCTCTCTCTCTCTCTCTCTCTCTCTCTCTCTCTCTCTCTCTGTGTGTGTGTGTGTGTGTGTGTGTGTGTGTGTGTATGTGTTTAAACACAGACTGATGAAACCTCAGAGGTAATTATCTTCCTGAATATTCCTAGAAGGAAGCAAATTAGAAGATACCAATTTAAAATGTTGCATTTATCTAATTATTTATTTGATTATTTATTTATCTATGTGTATGGTGGATGTTTGCTTGCACCAAGGTGCAGCTGAGGTTCAGAATTACATTTCAGGAGTTGGTTCTTTTACTTCAACATGTGGGGTCCAGGAACTGAAGTCAAGTTGTCAGTTTAGCAGCAAGCATCTTTATCCAATGAGCCCTTCTGCAAGCCCAGAAGTGAATAAAACTCCAAACAGATCTTCACAAGTATGTCTGAGTAAATATGGCATCACAGAAAATGATGCTATGAGCTTAACTTTGGTTAAGAGGTGACAACATTGAAGATAATTATACCCAAAACAAAATTTACAGTGTGCTTCTGTGTAAATGGAGGCAAAAATTTTCTTTTACAGAGAGAGAGAAGAGAGAGAGAGAGAGAGAGAGAGAGAGAGAGAGAGAGAGAGAGATCTGCCAACATCAGGGCAAAGTGAGCTCATAAACCAGCTTGTCCTTTTGTAAGAAGCATCAGTGACTCAGCTTCAGTTAGGAAACACTATGTGCAAAGAATCCAGTTCATTTACATAAAACGCACCAGAGCAACAAGCCAGCGACCTCAATGACAGATAACATACAACCTATGATGCCTCATTACCACAGATAGCAAGACACTGGTGTGTAATGATGAGTTATAACTGAGAGAAAGTTGCAGCATGAAAAAAAAAATGATAATGCACAAAAAAACATGAAAAATGTCACCTCCTCCTTGTTACTTCTGCATTCAGAAATATTACTTTGATATTACTAAACTATGAAATCCTGAAAGAGCTCAAAGAAATAAGATTATTTCTAAGAAATTTAATACAAAATGAAATTTTAAGTAATATCTTAAGTAATAGATCTAAGATATAAAATAAATCTTCATAGAGAAAACCCTACACAGCAGGCATGGTGGCACGCGCCTGTGATGTTAGCACTCAGTGGGTAGAGGTGGGAGGACTGTGAATGCCAAGGCCCACTGCATACTCAGACTCTTGTCACAGCAAAACAGAAACAGAGGACAGGCTAAGTCAGAGAAGACAAGAGAGGAAATGTGAAACATGAAAGTTGAGCAGCAGCCAGGTTCCAATGAAGGAAGCTAGGTGATTAACAGAGGTTCCAAGAAAAGAGAAAGGCAGGCACACACCTACAAAACAAACACAGAGACACACATGCATTCACATAGACACAAACACATTTACACACACACACACACACACACACACACACACACACACACACAAAGAAACCAAACACAAACATACTGATACATACACACACATACAATCATAAATACACATATACACAATCACACTCACACACAAAAATCCCCAAACATATACATACACAAAATAACCACATATACTCATATCAAAAGTACATATATAGAAACACACTACATATACACAGATACATAAATCATATATACATACCCACACACGTACAAAAAAAGCAAACACACAGACACACATACACATATACATCACACATATATACATAGAAAACAATCCAAACATATACTGACACACACATACACACACAAAATCACAAATAAACATGCAGAAAAACACATATACATAAAACACACACACATAAACACAGGTGTTCTATATACACACATACACATGACACACAAAGATGAAAAACATCATTTGCTTAATTAGCTAAAATTTAAACTTCACCTTCTGTCTTATTTCTGATTTTAGAAAATTTTCCTTGTTTGTTTCAAAGATGATAGTTTTAGTATGTCTGTGTATGTGTATGTGTGTTTCTTAAACTTTTTTTCTGATTTGTTTTTCTTGAATTGTTGCTTGTTTTCTAAAGAGAGAGAGAAAGGTGTGGATTTGGGTGGGAGTGGAGGATCTGGGGGAGGTTGGAGAGAAATAACTGTGATCAGATATATTATATGAAAAATTATTTTCAATTAAAAATAATGCTAAAAACACTAAGAATTATGAGTGGTGGCTTCACCAGAACAGAATGCAGTGTTTAGATTTAATTATTAGGCAGGGAAAATGACAGCTTCCTGAAGTTCATAGTGGAGAATGTTTCAGAAGTAACAACGGCCTGAGTATAAACATTGCTTACAGGGTTAGGGTTAGGGTTAGGGTTAGGGTTAGGGTTAGGGTTAGGGTTAGGGTTAGGGTTAGGGTTAGGCAAGGCCATGGAAACTTAGCTGTGATTATAAAGTAGAATGTGAGATTTTAGAGAAGCAGAGATTCTGCAGACACAAATGAAATATCTGTATCACTCCTTTCCTCCCAAGGCTCGGGTGAGAGAGAGTTTTAGGAACATAAACAGAGAAGCTACTGGCAGCTCCTTATAATGGTGTCTTCCTGTTCCCAGAAAGCATTGCAAGGAGGGATACAGGAAGCTATTGAGGCAGATATCAAAATGGAACTAATATAGTAAAAAGAAGAACTGAATGGCTTTGTAAAATATCTAACCCAGAGTCTGTGTAGCAAATCTCATGGGACTTTGGGGCCCCCAACCATGCTGAAGGGAGCTGTTTGCTTCTTTCAATAAAGCTGTTAATTCTGATTTCTCTGCATCTTGTTCTTTTGCCATTTCTAGATGTTCAATGTTTTCATACCGTGGAATTGGAATGAGTTTGGTGATGTCTGAGATAACCACCTCTACCACCACTGAGTTCTTATGGGATTCAAGAATTCCTCCCTACTCATGGACAGTATGCCTGACTGAAAAAGCACAAAGGAGGACTTAGATGTGACCATGAGTTATAGCTGGTGAGTTTTCTCTCCAGGTCCCACCAAACCCACTTATAAAATAAACACACAGACGCTTATATTATTTAAACTGTTTGGCCTAATGGCTCAGGCTTCTTGTTAACTGATCTTATATCTTAAATTAACCCATTTCTATACATCTATACCTTGCCACATGGCTTGTGGCTTACTGGCATCTTCACATGCTGCTTATCATGGTAGTGGCTGGCAGTGTCTCTCCGACTCAGACTTCCACTTCCCAGAATTCTTCTCCTCCTTGTCCCACCTATATTTCTTCCTGCCTGGCTACTGGCCAATCAGTGTTTTATTTATTAACCAATCAGAGCAACACATTTGACATACAGAACATCCCACAGCAATGAATTTTGACACTCTGATGACTCCTTCCCAGTCATGACGCTCTCCCTCTAAGCATAAGCAGCATGATTGCAACCCCCAATTATTCTTCACCTCCTCTAGGAGGGAAGAGAGTGGAGGCTCTGATGGAGATACCATGGTGACCACATTCAACAGAGAACCAGGATGTTGACTTATATGATATTCCTAAGCAGGGAGACTTGGAAAATACCCAAGGACTCAGCATATTCCGAGGGAGAAAGGGCTGGGGAGGAAAGTTTCCCACTTGCAATGTTGGCTGGCCTCTTTGTCACTGTTCTTAGTAGCTTATACATTTGGTGAAGAACAGTGGAGAAGGTGACTCATCTGCTGGATTGCTTCCTCACCCCCTGCCCAGAAACTCTGGGACTCCTCTGCATGCCCTTCCTGTCACAGGCACTTTGTCCTCCAGTTGAGGTCTTGCAAGGCTAGCTATTTGTACCATGTGTATAAGTGGAGAAGCAAGGTCCTTGAATAACTAGTATGTTGGGGGGATAGATTTTCAAAAGGATTAAGATAGAAATGAAGCCCCTCATGATCCTAAGGCATACTTTTCTAGCTACCCTCTTGGTTAGCCTATGTCTGTCACATATATGATACTTTGGGTGAAGTTACTTCCTAAAGAGAAAGAGTTAAATTCCAGTCTTTTTACTATTAGCTAACTCTTTCTATGTGTGATAAACTAAGTAGTAGCAAGTCTACAGTGTTTTGTCCCTAGCCTTGCACTTTTAAGGTGCATGCAAAGTGTGTATGATTTATTTACCAATAATTTTTCAGCATTATTGTTTCACCTTGGACTATATACCCCTTTGTCTGTTGCTGGCCCAGTTGCTATGGCCAGAGGATCTTTGGAGATCAGAGGATACTGTTATCCTAGTATACAATAGTATCCTTACAGATGTCCAACTAGTGAAATAGAACCTAAGGAGCTGTCTGCTTCTAGAAAGCAACTGAATAGAAAAACTGCATGTGATATAATTCAAGGGATCAGGGTCCACCACAAGCTGGCAACCAAACTTGGCAGTGTTGTCCCCATGGTACTTCCTTTAATGACATTAAAGATGCACAAGTGATGGGATCATGAATTCTTCTGTGGTTTCAGAGAACCATGAAGAACAGACATCATGTGGCTAGACAATCCCTGCGTGAAGGCACAGAAAGTGCAGGAAACCCTGAAAGATCATTGGGTGAAGCTATGAAAGTAAATGAAGTGCAAACACAGAATGTTAAGGATACCAAAGATGTGAAGTCTCTGACAAGGAGAGCTGCATACAGGGAGTGGGAGAAGCCCAGGAGATGTGTGTTGTAGTCAGGAAAGCTGGAGGGCCAGGGCTGACTAAGACCGTTGAAATTAAAGTCCCAGACATGGGACCCAAAACCACAGGATTTGGTGCTTTCACTGCTGGGTTTGTCCTTTCTGTGGGTCATTATTTCTTCTCTGTGTCTCCATCCCTCCACTTGGAATGCTAATGTATACTCTGCCACTGTATGATGAAAGTATTTTCTTTTCTTTCTTTATTTTATGGAGCATAGCAATTGAGAGATTTCCTTGAGTCTGTGAAGAAACTCTGAAGATTTAAACAGTTTTGAGACTAAAAGATTTGGGGGAATCTTGAGGATTGACCAAATACATGTGGCTTTATGATATGGCCATAAGCCTAAGGGAACAAAGGTTTTGGAATATGGTGATTTGAATGAGAAATGTTTCCCATATGCTTAGGCATTTGACCATTTAGTACTCAGTTTGTGGTTCTGTTGGGCTGTATTTTTGGGAGATGCAGCATTGCTGGAGTAAATACATCATTTAGATTAGTTATGAAAGGTTAAAGCCTTGCCCCACTCTGTTTGCATCGTACTGTGTTTCTCTTAGAGTGTTAGAGATATGATCCCTCAGGTTCCTGACCCTGCCATCATGAAAGCCCTTTGCTGCCATGCTTCTCTGTCAGGATGGATTCTTCTTCCTCTAGAACCAGAAGCTACAATAAACTCTTACTTCCATAAGCTGCTTTTGTCATAGTGTTTTATCATATCAATGGAATAGTAAACAATATATCTGTGAAGCACTGTACAAGATCAAGGCAGTTCACATTGTACCATAGAATAGGAAGGGATTCATGATCCCCTATCCCCAACTGAAGAGCTATTGACAGTTGGTGGATGTTTCCCGAGTATGAGAAAGAGTTAGCTTTCTTAATGGTCTGGTCGTTAGTATGTCAACCATTCTCTAGCGGATGGTCCAACATCCATCAGTATATGAGCAGTACAAATTGGTGGGTTATTTTTAAAAAGACAAAAGAAGAAATGAAATTTCTAAGGATGGGTGGGTGTGGATCTAGGAGTAATTACAGGGCAAAGTGGGAGTAAATATGATAAAAATAGATTGTAAGACTGTATACAATTCTCAAAGAATTATCAAAAGTTATGCTTGGTTGAGAAGAAAGTGGTCTTTGGACTTCTCCATATACCTTGATAGTATCTAAATTAAGGCAAAAGGTTGATAGAGTCTCAAGGGATGAATGGGGAATTTCATAAAACTGAAGATGTGTGGACTCTGGTGTTAGTTATTTGGCAGCGCTCTTACCCTGCAAGGAAATGTCACGAAACACGACAGAATCCACTAACAAGAGTTTTATTAAGATAAGAGAGACAGACAAGTGTGCTCAGACCTGCGGAAGAGACACGTGTGTGGAGAAGAAGAAGGAAGGCAGGAATATGGAGCCGGCTTATAAAGGCTGTGTGGCACAGGTGTACACAGGTCCATGTGGCTACTCCACACATGCGCGTAGATCACATGGTTGCGTTGTGCGCTCTTATGCAACCATGCAAAGCCGAGGGGTCCTGGTCACACGAGACACTTTGACCCGGAAATGGCTATTTTGACCTAGAACTGACTAGGCGGAAGTGTCTAGGTCCACTGGACATGCCCAACCATGGGGGCATGTTGTGAATCTATCATCTGGGATCAAGGAACACTGTTGAAAGCATGAAAAGCTGAAGTTATATTACATTATTTAAATTACATTCTTAACCAAAGTGAAACTAAAAAAACAATAATACAACTTACAAAACTTTTGAACAGGGTAAAAGAGGGAGTTTTATCACTAAATTTGCCACTGTCATGAGAAACCAGGATACAACTTAACTTCCTGTGTCCAAAGTCTTTAAATTATAAAATAGAAGTGTAGGCATACTCAGTAAGCATGTTTAAGGATCTATTTATTTTTAATATTATTCAAAACTTTGTTTATACATGTATATGTGAATAGGTATGTGGTTATATGAGTTCAGGTGTATTCAGAGTTAAGAAGAGGGTGTTAAATCTCCTGAAAATGCCTGATGTAGGTGCTGAGAACCCAATTGTGGTCACGTCCTCTGCAAGACATTTCCTTAGTCACTGTTCTATTGCTGTGAAGCCACACCATGACCAAGGCATTTAACTGAGGCTTGCTTATAGTTTAAGGGGCTTACTCCATTACCATCACAGCAGGAAACACAGCCCCGGAACAGTAGCTAAGAGCTGTATCCAGGCAGGTGGGGGAGGGGGAGCTGGCACAGGCTTTTAAAACCTCAAAACCTACCCACAGTGACACAAATTCCTCCAAAACTACAATTCCTACTCCTCCTAATCTTATCAAAGAGTTCCACTCCCCCAGTGACTAAGCATTCAACTATATGAGCCCACAGGAGGGGGTGGGGTCATTCTCACTCAAACCAGGGCATCCCACTCCCTGGTGCCCCTATAGGCTTTTAGCCATATAACAATTCAAGAATAAATTTAGTCCAACTTCAAAAGTCCCCATTGTCTATCACAGTCTCAACAATATAAAAGTCCAAAGTTTTTTTTTTTTTTTCTGAGACTCATGGCAATATCTTAGCTACAACCACTCCCCACAAAATCAAAATCAAAAAATAAAAAGCTTCCAAAATACAATGGCACAGTATATACATCAACATACCAAAAGGGAGGAATGGAAATATAGTGAGAAAATATTGCTAGTAGGAAAACTAGGAGGACAAATTCCAAACTCTGCATCTCCATGTCTTATGTCAAAATACTCTTCTGAAATCCAACTCCTTCCAGCTTTTTGGATTGCAGCACTGTTCTCTCTTGGGCTGATTCCACACCTGGTCTGCAGCTCTTCTCGGCAGGTATTCTATGACTCTGGCATCTCAGGATCTCCAACACAATCCAGACTTTACCTCCATAGCTTTTTTCATTGGCCTCTCTGGGCCTCCATGCAAAGATATCCCTAGAACTCTCCTGATCTTGTCAGCTTTCCTGAGATAAGGAGAGAGAATCCCCAACCCCTTTCTTATATCCTTGACTCTAAAGCCTGAACCATGTGGCCTAAGCTGTCAGCTTCTGCTCCTTGCTGGGGCTGGAACTTGGTCCACTCTTTCAATTACATTTGCATCAGCATTCTGTTGGTGGTGGTTTCCTTCACTGCTTAAGATATTCTTTAATTCCCTTTCACAAGTTGGAAGTTTAGCTGAGTGGTGTCTTTCCCCCAAAGTCACCACTCCCTTTATTCCACTTAGCATCAGACTTTTGGAAAAAAAAAATTGTCCTTGAGAACTGAACTTAGCTTTATTATATCACCTGGTCCTCCTTTTTCCCTCAAATTGTACATTGTGTAAAAGTCTATCTTCCTTCGTTTCATTGTATATCTGCATAAGAGTGACCACTAACAAGCGTTTGAAACAGTCATGCTAGGCTGTTTTTAAATCTGCTCTGCAACATTAGTAGTCCAACACTCATCAATTTAGCCTCAGGCAGATTTTTAGGACAATGGTAGAAAGCAGCTACACTTTTTGCCAAAATATCTCAGGAATGGTGTCTAGGCTTCTTACTAATATTCCACCCTCCCCCAAAATTTCTTGATCTGGACCCATGCAGTTCAAATTGCCCTCATTACTATCCTCCATGTTAGTACTAGGATGATTTATTAAGCTTCACTTAAAGTGTGCAACTGCTTTTCTAGTCCAATATCACAAATTCTTCCATATTCCTAAAACAAACAGCATGGTCAAGTCTGTCATAACCTCTGGTGGCAACTTCTGTCTTAGCCACTGTCCTATTGCTGTGAAGAGACACCATGACCAAGTCAACTTCTATAAAGAAAGCATTTAATTGAGAATTAATTGGCTTGCCTACAATTCTAGAGAATTAGGCCATCATCATCATGCTACCAGAGCATGGGACTGATGTAGTAGCTGAGAGCTACATCCTGATTCTTGGATAGAGAGAGACTGGGTGTGGTGTGGGCTTTTGAAACCTCAAAGCCCACCCTGTGACACACTTTTTCCAACTAAGCCATACTCCTAATCTTTCTAAACCTTTTTAACTTTCATGACTAAGTATTCAAATATATGAGTCTATGGGAGACATTTTTATTTAAAAAAAAAACACCACAAATATTGACTCATCTTTCCAATTCAAGTAGCTACAGTTTCAAAAAGTAAGAAAACTGAAATCATTATTGATATAAACACAGTTAGTTCCCCTTGGATCCTATTATGCAAGCAATGCAGCTTTTTATATTAATAGCCTAGTGTAAAGGATAAATAAAACTTTGAAACAAGATTTAACCTTGGGGGCTGGAGAGATTGCTCAGTGGTTAAGAACATGGGCTGCTCTTACAAAAGACCCATGTTTGATTCCCATCACCTACATGGTAGGTGGTTCATGATAGACCCCAGACCCAGGGTACTACCTTCTCAGGTGGGCGCCCCAAGAACCCAGACTCCAGTCCAGTTGATGCAACAGCAAGAGGTTTATTGTTGTGGCTGTACAGACGGGCTAACTCAGCTCCAGAGAGCAAGAGTCGCGCCTATTGCAATCACATGGGTACTTTTAAAGGAAAAACCCACAAAAGCCATAAGATTACAATTCCCATACAATTTCATTTCAATTGATTTATGTCTAGAGGCTAATTTCATAAGATCATGGCCTGATCACATTTTTTCCCCAAAACCTCAAGGGGGGTATCAGGGCAGGAGTGGAGTTTACACAAAGGTCACAGTGGTCCTTCCTGGAACACTTGCAATTATCCCAGTCACAGTTGAGCGCATCTCTTAACAGAGATCTCTTTACATTGTTACATTGTGGCAGGGGTGGTTGAATAATGGCTGAGTCAGGTTGCCCTTGGAACTAGTTTTCTTTTTAGTTCCTTATTCTCCTGGGGCTTGGGAGGTGTAAGCCTGAAGGGTTAGGGTCTTTCAGTTCGCAACTATCCATAACTCCATATCAGGGGATCTGATGCCCTTCTCTGATTTCAAGAGCATCAAAAGACTGACATGTAACATAAAGTGATCAAATAGAATTTTAACAAAAGATTTAACTTTCATCATAAATATTTTGCCCCATTTTATTTCGCTATTAAATTTTCTTTCTTTTTTTCATTTTTCTTCTTTAAGTGTACTTGTTTTTCAAGCAAGGGACAAGATCAAGAAATTGATTCAGGATTTAAATAACATTTTCTGAGCTGGTCAAATTTAGTGAAAAAGAAGACAGAAAAAATGCCCTAAATTTCTTAGTCCTGTTTCTGGGCTCTAGGACATACACACACACACTCCCACTGTGCTAGAATTATATTATTTTGGGAAGTGACCCAAGTACAATCAATGTACATGATGAACATTTAAAATTCTAATGCAATTCATTTTATAACTCATAACCCAGTGTCTCTCCTTTATGTGCTGTGACCTACTGGCCTGAGGAAGGACTGGTATCTCAGTGTGTGGATGAGGAAAAGTTGGCTGCTGACTCTCGTCTGCTAGTGGAATGAATGTCCATTAAGCTCATTAGTTCATGAACACTCTTATTTTACCACTCTCAGAGGGCTAAAGCATTTAAGTCACCTTTAGTTTAAGTTGACATTTACCTCACACAAAAATTAATGAACATTCTGAGACAGTTGAACAAATACAAGAATTCCTTAGAAGCTAGAAGCACTTTAGAGTCCAGAGCAAGGTCACATTTTTTTTTTTTTTTTTGGTCTAAATTAAGACACATACCTTCTACCTCATAAGTGGCAACTTCTCAAAGGATCATTGTGACTGGTTGCTTGGTACAGGAGCCTCTGCCTTTCCACACTCTTGTCTTTTGATAAGATAGGACTCAGGGCCTGGAATACAGTACTTCAATATTAACCAAGGAATGTTATCAATCTTTTAGTAGTTAAATTATAAACATATAACATATAAACAAATAAAAGACACATAACAAATAAAACACAACAATGGAACTAGAAATATAGTGATTGAAATGTTTAGTTTATTACAAATTTTTGGGTCAAAGTTCATTATTTGCAGAAATATAAGGTGATCTAATGTGTAACTTTTCCTGCAAAAACATAAACAGACATACATTCACTCCAGATGGGTAACTGATGACAAATCAAAGAAACAATTCCACCTAAGTCAAGTTTAGTAAATCTTGTGCTAGTTGGGGCAATGTGTTGCTTAGAGGAGCATTGATGCAGCTGCTTCACTAGAAAACTCCACCTCAGCATGAGCAATAGCTGTGATAGATGTACCCCTCAAGCTTCCTTCACAACTTTGAGGGTGGATGGGTTGGTCTGATATTCTAACCCTAGGCTTTCAGGAGCTTCCAGTGATGATAGTTTCCCTCCACCTCCTAGACTTTGTGTTTCTCTTACTTCCTAAGATTATGAGGCTTGTTCCTCTCAACAGTAGGCAAAGTTGGAAAATAGCTAATGGTGACTGCTAGTGACTTACTTTGTTTTTAACCTTGTTCCAGTTCTGTAAATTCTACCATGTAAAAAGTCCTGTTGTAGTCTGGTCTAATGTCACAATAAACTAGTCTTAGTTACTTAGGCTTGAACTTTTTTTTTTTAACCTGAGATAAAGTTCTAATCCGTAAATGCAGAACATTTAACTCCTGAAGAGGCCAATTTGGATGCCAAGATTCTGGTGCAATTATTGTTACATCTGCCTCATGTCTACAAGTCCTTCCATTACAAAGTCATGTACTCATACCTTTAACTTTGGTCTTTTATGATTTATAAAAGTCTGCCAAATTATTTTCTTTACAGTTTCTCCTGAATTTTTTTTTTTTTTGTTGTTGTTGTTGTTTTATCTTATAAAGCTGTTCTATCATCCAGAGCAGTACGGTATTTTACAATAGGCATTGTCCTTTAATTTTTCTGGGGAGGATTTTCTCCCATGGTGATGGAATTATTGAACTAAATTAGACATGGGGACCTATGATAGGTCCCCCAAGGCATTTCCTAGTGGCAAAAGATTATCCTGTGTGTTCCTTGTTGATCTGCATTCACTGGTCCAATGTTGGCATTTGCCACACCTTCTGCATACTCAAAAAGGTAGGTGCCTTCTGTTTGGATTATTCCTAGAAAGAACATTGTTTCTAGAAATGCCCTGTCTACAAATCCTTTTTAGGTGACCTTGTTTGCCACAATTAAAACACCTGACTGCGAAAATTATATCTCCTATCCAAGCATTATCGTGATTATAACATTCAATATTTACTGAATCTCAGATCCATTCCTCCAATGGTGCTGATCTTTCCTTTAATGGCCTAATTACCCTTTATCATTGTGTGTTAGCATCTTCAAACGCCAGAGATTCCATTATTATTTATATAGCTCCTAATTTTGTTGTATTCTATTTATAGCTTAAGCTAATCTTTGTAAGAAATCATTGAAGGTTTCTTTTAGGCCCTCTGTAACTTTAGTGAATGACTCAGTTCTATTTCTGATATCTTCAGTTCTGTCCCAATCATTCAAAGGTGCTGCATGGCATACAGCCAGATGTTGTCAACATATATAGACTTTCTTTCTACATCAGCATAATTGCCCTCTCCAAGAAGTTTGTCTTGGGAAATTTTAATACTTCTAACCCTACTTCATTTTTCACTGTTCTAGTTTCATATTTCCACCAGATCTTCCACTGTAATTGAGGACCAGGTTCCAATACTGCTGTAACCAAGTCTTTCTAGGCTTGTAGGACAATTCTGTTACTATTTGACCATAAATTTATTATCTGCTTCACAAAAGGTGAATGCATACCCTATGAAATTATAGCTTCCTAAAATCAACTCAAACCTAACGTTTTCACTGGAATCCAGTCAGATCTTACATGTCCTTGGGGATACCTATCATTTGGCAGTTGTTCTGATGAGATGACTAGATAAATTAAAGATGGTTATTTGATAACCTTGGGCTGTTACTCTCTAATTTTATAATGTAATGATGAGGTTGACTCTCCCTTAAATTCTTCTGTCTGTGTCTGACTATCTCTATTATCTGTTTTAATAAGTTTTTCTAAGGCTTGCAACTTATCAGTCAAAATTGAATTATTTCCTTTACTAAATAGTTGCAGGTCTTGCATTGTATCAGTACTAACCCTTTCTAAGGGCTATATCTTGTCATTCATATCAACCAACATTTTAAGGATAAAACAAGAATTATCAAACTGATAGTGTTTATAATTGACATTAAAATCCTATCTAAGTTAATTATTACCTCATTTAATAGTCCCATTTTTAATCCATCTATTGTGTAATCATATAGAGCTCTCACTCCCTCCATCATAATAGTGTTTCCCATTTTTTAATGTGGGAAAAACTCTTCCTTTAAAAAAAAAAAAACTACCCCCCCCTTTAAGAATTCATAATTTCCTCATCAAATCTGTTGCCAGTTACAGTGAAGTGTGAAGCTGGCTTCTGCTGCATAGCACATTTCAATGGAGAACACAGGCTGTGCATATAGCCTTACTGAGGACAGCTGCCACTGATTGCATGTCAGCGGCCTGAGGAGGGGATCCAGGGAAAGCCCAAAACCCACCAGGAAACAGAGTTAAAGAGCAAGCTGTCTGAAAGGTAGATGGAGGGGATGTGTGAAAGCAGCATGTGTGACCAGTGGGAAGTGAAAGCACAGAGCTGCCTGAAGGCAGAGCTGGCCGGTGGAGAGGGTCTAACTCTAGTGGTTTTCAGAGCCCAGGTGCCTGTGGATTTGGGGGATTGTGGAGATTGCTGTAGAGAGGCTACAACAGTAAAATTCCAGACATGCTCAGAGGGCTTGGGGAAGAAAGGTAAAGCCAGCTGTCAGTGGGATGCCTCCACTGGGTGCAGTTCCTGCATCAGCTCTGGCATGTGGCTCATGGCTAGTGCCTGGAAAGCTACTGGTAAGAGGCTATTTGTGCCTCAAAATTTGAATGCTGCATGAAACATAATCCTAATTTATCGTATCAATAAAAACTAGGAGCCGGGTATCAGGGTAACAACCTGAAAGATCAGAGAAGCAGGGGAGCATCCAACAGTGACTTCCTATCTCTTCCATTCTTTCAACTAAAAAGGCCTAAATCCTGTCTCCATCCCTTCTTATCACTTCTGGTTTCCTCTCTATACAGAGTTCCAACCTCTATGGTTAACTAGTGGCTAGCTTTGCCCTCTGACTCCAAGCAAGTTTTATTTGTCAGAACACAAACAAAATATCACATATCAGGACACAATTTATTAAAATGATGAATATCAAAATGGATTGCTTCTCAATAATTAAAAACATAATTAAAACATAAAGGCAGTTTGATCTGTAACAACATAAATCATGTTGGAATCTAAGTAGAGGAAAAAGGATGACATAAAAGTCATTGTGTTAGCATTAGGGAATGAGAATGAAGTAAGAGTCTGTGTGGCATATTCATTTCTCATGCATCACTTTTTACTGCTCATAGAAATGCAATTATCAATATTAATCTCAGGTTGCCAGTATAAGCCTATGCTCTGGTTACATATTTTCTGTATGAAGATAATTTTTGTTGTACATTATAAGCCATGAGCTCTTTCTCATTCCAGTAAATGTTTTTTGTCAGTTTATTCAAGCATTACACATCACATTTTATTATTATTATTTTAAAGCTTTGTATGTGTGTGTACAATGTTGATGTGTGGATACATGCAAGCCATGGTATATTTGGAGGTCAGCTGATTACCTCAGGTGTTGTCCTTAGCTTCCACCATGATTTGAGGTGGATATCTCTTGTTCACTGCCATACATATCATTTTAACTGACCTTGTCACTGGTTCCCATCTCACCAAGAATACCAGGATTACAGACACAGACCAAAGATTTTAGTAGATTCTGGGAATCCATATGTATGCCCTCATGCTGGTGTGACAAGTGTTTTACCCACTGAGTTGTCTCTGCAGCTCAAACATATCATAGTATCTAAAGGTTAGGATGTTGAAATTATTTCCACAGCTGTAGCAATAAGTGTAGGAGCTGGACTGTAAAACATTTACCAGTCCATAATGATCCCTGAGTGCAATCTATGGCTGACTGTTTCTCTCATCCAAGCATTGTTTACTATGACTACTTTCATTTTATCTACAAAGAAACTGAGGACTCAGTACTCAAGAGATATGCACAACATAACTAACAAAACACTGAACCAAGATCAAATCAAAGTCAGTGAAATGAAAACTTCCTGCCTTTCTTATGCATTCTGTGTTCAGTCTTTATGTAATCTTGTATTCAACTTATTGATGAGAAAAAATGAGATTGGTAGGCAAAAGGATTATTACAGAGAGATTTGTGTGTGTGTGTGTGTGTGTGTGTGTGTGTGTGAGAGAGAGAGAGAGAGAGAGAGAGAGAGAGAGAGAGAGAGAGAGAGAGAGAGAGAGAGAGAGAATGAGCCTAGTGGAGGCTTTTGAAACCTCAAACTCTATACCCATTGACATACTTCCTCCAACAAGCCGCACTTCTTAATCTAAGACTTCTACTCCCTCATGAATGACTAAGCATTCAAATACATAAGCCTATTGGGGTCATTCTCATCCAAAGCACCACAGGTATGATCCTTGCTTTGATCTGTCATTAACTATCTGTGTTGAATAAAGACTTACTCATATCTCACCAGGAATAGTGTCACACAATATTGCCCACAGGTGCAATATTGTATCAAATGCTATGGAATCAACCAATCACTTTTTGTTTGGATGAGATGCCGACTCCATAAGAGGGAATGTATGGCTGATTCTGTAAACTTGGGAAAAACCTGGTGGTGGAAGGAATCATGAGTCCAAAATAGAGAATATAAATGAATTTTTTTTTCTGAACCTGGTTTTCTTCAATGGTGCTAATGCTGATCATTTTTGTGCATATTATCATTTTAGTTTCTTTTTCAAAAAGCCTGTATTTATGGCATTCATACATGTCTTCAGTGAAGACTTCTTTTTTTGGCAATTCCTGTAAGACATTTATATGAAGATGCCATGTTACTCCTTAATTTTTAGTTTTTGTTCTTGAAAAATAGGAGTGTTCTATATATTTGTGTGTGTGTGTGTGTGTGTGTGTGTGTGTGTGTGTGTATGTGTGTGTGTGTGTACATAGCCATGTCTATGTGTGAGTGTTCAGGGCTCTGTTATGTGTGTGCATACATGCCACAGTGTGCTTGTGTAAGGCATAAGACAACTATGGGAGTCAACTCTGTTTCTGCAGCATGTGGGTCATGGTGCTTGAACTCAGGTCAATAGACTCAGTAGCAAAATCTTCCATGTGCTGAGCCATCGATCTAACCAAGTATTTATTTTTCTGATTATTTAATTTTTAATTTTGTGATTTATTTACAAAAATAAATTTATAATGGGTTTCTGTAGTGTTGTGGTTATCATTTTTGCCATATGAATATACATTTGAAAAACATAAAATTGTTGATGTTTATATTCCTATTACTATCTTGAGTTTAATAAGTACCTTATTCTTTAAAATAAGGAGGTATGTATAGTTTCATTTTCACTGATTAATACATCTAAAATTTCCCTAGAAATTGAATATTTAAACCAAATCCAATGAATCTTTTTTAAAAAATTACATTTTTGTGTTCTAGTTAAAAGGAGGACATTACTCAGCCAATGCTTTACTTGCAGCCAGGAGCTCTCATTCTGTGTGGCCTGTTTTACTGAAGTAGATTTAGTTTTTACTCATTTTGAGATTTTCTGTGTTGATCTTAACACGTGCTCTTCGGTTATCAGGGCTTTGTAAGTTAGGAGTCATAGGTTGTTTGGTGTTTGTATGAGAATTCAAAAGAATAGGCAAAAACAGTGCAGATGCATGTCGTGGGATGACTGTCAGCCTCAGTAATCTCCATGAGACCTATGGCCACTTAACGTCCCCGCATTGTAAAACATCATGATAAAGATAAAGTGAGTTAATTAAAGTCTTCTGGGAATAGAGTTGTCCCACAGAAAGGCAGGCAGTAGTTGTTACTATTAGAACCTATTTGGTTTATTTATCAGATACAATGTCATCTCTCCTAATATTAAGCAATATTTACATTATTGATTCAATTAATACTTGTTCATAGTGTATTGAATTAAACATTTTGTATTTTATATTGGTGATTTAATCTTTCCTAGAAATTGATACTTAAGAATTTTTGGATAAGCCTATTTTTATTTGATTTGTAAAGAGGTTGTAATAATGCCATAAAATAAAAAAAATAAAGTTTTACTTCTTTAGATCAGAAACAGTTTTACCTAGTACTACAGGTTCTTTTTTAAAGACTTACTTTTAATATGTATGTCTATGTACTCATTTGAGTGTATATATATCATATGTCTGCATGTTCCCACAGAAACCAAAATAGGGCATCAAATACCCTGGAACTGGAGGTACTTTTGGTTGTGAGCCACTGTATGAGAGCTGATAACAAAGTCTGAATTCTCTGCAAGAGAAGTTCATAATATTCACTGCACCAGCTCCTTAGCTTTTACTACAGTTTACTTATAACACGCTAAATAACTTATTGGTGTTATGTAATAATATAGACTATCATATTATTAATGTCAACAAAAACATGTAAACTGAAGTTATCTGACTTATACATTAACTTAATTTTTTTTCATGACAACAAGAATTTAAATTTTGTAAAAGTCAAAGTATATGTATCTATCTTGACTCCTTGTGGCATCTGGGATATTTCAGACGTAAAAAAAGAGAAAGAGAGAAGGAAAAGGGGAGAAAGGGTACAATTCAGTGTATTTCAGAGGGAAGAAACTGATAGAAATGTATACACACACACACACACACATATATATATAATATAATATATATTATATAATATATATATTATATAATATATATAATGCCTCTGCTTTTGAACTCTAAGACAAACCATAGAAAACTCATGACTTTCAACTATCAAAGAAATGTTGACCAGATAACTAAGGAGCACATGTCAATATTGAATGAAAAAAAGAAATTGGAAAGGCATGACGGTGCCTAGGTATAGTGGAGAAGAAGGTTTATTATAGATACGTGGGAAAGCATCACCAGAGGCAGGGACCTCTGGACAGGTCCAGAGAGGACATGTTTCTGAGCCATGTGAGGAGATGAGAGAGGGGAAGTGAGAGGGGAGAGAAGGGGAATCGAGTACATCAGCCAGAGGCCTAAAGAGAGGAGATGAAGTATCCATGTAAGCAAAATGTTTGTATTTTATAGGGAAGGGCAGCTGGGGGAAAGGTAGCTCAGCCTCTGGCCTGGAGAAGTTTAGGGTAGGGGGAGGGGTATGTTAGGTAGGTGGGCTCTGTAACAAGTTGGGACTGAGGGAGGCTGAGAGAACCTAGTGGCCAGGTCTGTTTTGATATGTTAAATTGTCCTCTCAGCTGTTTACTCTGGTTTTGAAATCTAACAAAGGTCAACACACACACAAAAAAATCACAAAGTTAATGAAAACTAAAACTTCTGCAGTAAGATACGGCACACAAACTGTGAGCTCCTGGCTACCACAAGTAAAGCATTGACATAGTGATATCCTTTTAAGTAAATTACAAAAGTGTAATTTTTGATAAAAGTCTCTCTCTATCATACATATTTATATGCATATATACAAAAGTATACGTGCATAAACGTGTACACACACATATATATATTACATTACATTACATTATATTATATTATATTATATTATATTATATTATATTATATTATATTATATTATATTATATTATATTAGACTAGCTTACAGACTGTGGTCATTCTAGCCCAGCAATGGCTGTCTCTTGATGGAAAAGTCAAGAATCTGATTTTATTCAGTCTACAAAGCTGAAGGTCTCATCTAGTCTTTGGTCTACTTTGTAATCTCACAAAGCAGATTCTACTACCAATGAAGAAATGCCTCATCAGCAGGATAGATGAATTTGCCAGGGAGAGGTAGTGAAAGCAGGCAAAAGCAAAAAGCTTTCTTCTTCTTTTAGGTCTTAGTGTTTAGGTTGCCATCAGAAGGTAGGGATCGGATTTAGGAATGGTCTTCCAACCTCAAATGATTCAGATTTATGGTTAATCTCACCTCAAAGGATCCAGTCAAAAAACTCCTTCATGGGTGTGCCCAGTTGCTTGGGTTGTAGTTGATTTCAGAGGTAGTATAGTGACAGAAATATTAACCATCACAAGGGAGAAGGAGGACTGGGGAAGACGGGGAGACAGGGAGCAGTTAGGGGAGTGAAAGAGATAGGGAGAGGAACAGAAGAAGGGAGCTAAAGGTGAAGGGAGTAGGAGGAGAAAGGAGAAGAAGGAATGGAGGGAAAAGAAGACAGAATCAGGGAGGAGGAGAGAGAAGTTTCCAAAACTATCTATCTATCCAATCAGAGTTAGAGGCAAGTTGATTTGTTCAGTAGGTTCATGTATCTGTTTATTTTTTCTCTGTTATTGTGAAGAAACACCATGACCAATTGCAACTTATAGATGAAAGTGTGTGTCTTACAGTTCTGAAGGGAGGGTCTCTAACAGTAGTGGAGGTCTGCCATGGCTGTGTGAGCAGGAGCATGAGAGGTCAAATGTTTGATTAGCATACAGGAAGCACAGAACAGATGAAGTGGAGTGATGACATAAACTTTCAAAGTCATGCCCAGTGATTTTCTTCCTTCAGCAGGGCTCCCCCTGCTAAAGACTTTACAACCTCTGGAAACATTCCCCAAAAAACAAGTACCCAGTGATTAAATATGTGAGCCGATGGTAGATACTCTATTCATAATACCATAGTTCATTATTGAATACAGATTAAATGACTCCAACAACATCGTTCAATTATTTCCCCTGGATATGTTGAACCTAACTTTGGTTGCAGGTAGAAAGAGATCAGAGACAAATGATAACCAGTAATATAAACCTGGAATTTATATTCCAGAACTTATATACATAAATCTGGACCACACAACTTCCAACTTATTCTCAGATGCACAGCATCTGTTCCCATGCTTCCCACTGTGATAAGCACTGAGACCTTTGTATGAACTGCTCTCTAGCCCAGCTTCATCTTGATGCCCCAAACTCTCATTGCTTCTGAGTCACTGGCATACTTTACTGCCTTGCTCTAGAATCAAATCCTTTGCTTTTTAAACATCATCTTGGGGGAAAGAAGTAGACCTGCCTTTTAGAAAGTCTTGCCTTGACATCACCCAATTCCCATTATCATTAGCTGCTTCCTTTGAGTTTACATTTAAATTTGTGTTGGACCCAATGAGTATTCTCTGTGACGATGTTCTGAGAAATTCTTCACCTGATTATTGCTCCTTTTAAAGATCAATTCAAATATATTCTTTGAATAACTTGTCAATATCTATTTCTCACATGATGCCTACTAATTGGTCTACTTCAATAGTGGTGATTAAATTTCAACTTGGAATACTTATTATTCATAATCTTTTATTAAATGTGTTTTCTGAGAATTTCATACATGTATATAATGCATGTTATCCTCATGCCCTTACTTTTCTATCCCTGCTAACACTCCTTCTTCCCTATTTTCTAGTTTTTAAATTCTTTCCACCCATCACATTAATTTTTTTTAACCAGGCTCCATATGTGAACACCTTTTTCTTCCTTTTTAAGTATTAATTTATTTAATTACTTAATTATATGGGTTTTTTACTTGTATGTATGTCTGTAATATGTGTGTCCCCAATGTCCATGGAGTCCAAAAGAAGGCATTGGATGCCCTGGGATTGGAGTTACAGATGGTTGTGAGCTGCTATGTGGGTTATGATAATCAACCTTGAGTCCTCTGGAGGAGCAGCTAGTCCTCTTAACCACTGAGCAATCTTTCCACTCTCATCTGTGAGGACATTTCATATTGATAACACAAGGCTCTGATTTTAAACCAGTTATTTTCTCTTCTTAACCCATGCAGCTCTTTTTTCTCTTAATAACGTTATGATGAAGATTCAGCCCTTTAACCACTCTCTTCTTTGTCTTCCTTAACCCACTAACAAAGGCCAAGCATCCTCAAGAAGGGAGCTTCAGCATGCATAGCCAAGAGTCAAACACAGGTTTCCAGCACTTACAATGAAAGGCTTCAGTTCTAGGCACAACCAAATACATTCTCCTTAGTCTTCCCTCCCAGCTAAAATGCCAGTTTTATGAGGCATCTGCCAAGAAGAGAAATGATGGAAAATCCCCCCAATGTGTTTTTTCCTCTTGTCCTCCTACATCAGTGTTAGCAGCAAACCCTAGTGCAGTCTGTATTATGATAATTATCATACAGCTCATCCACACTTTGCTTCAGTTTCAAGTCCTCTCCCCAAAAGATATCCTGCAATCTAAATCCCCAGAACTCCAAAAGGTGAACATTGTAGTAGACTGTTTATCTAGCCATTGTGGTAACTGGAGACATGAACAGTGTCCAGGCTAGTTCTATGTCAAATTGATACAGCTGGAAACATTTGAAAGAAGGGAACCTCAACTGAGGAAATGCCTCCATAAGATCTTGCTGTGGGCAAGCCTGTAGGGTATTTTCTTAATTAGTAACGATGGTTGAGGGCCCAGCCCCCTGGGGATTGTGTTAACCCTGGGCTGGTGGTCCTGGATTCTATAAGAAATCAGGATGAGCAAGCCATACAGAGCAAGTCAGTAAGCGCCACTCCTCTATGGCCTCTGCATCAGCTCCTGCCTCCAGGTTCCTGCCCTGCTTGACTCCTTGCCCTCACTGTTTTTGATAATAATCAGTTATATAAAACTGTGAGTGAGTAATCCATTTCCTCCCCAAGTTACTATAGTCATGGTGTTACATCAGAGCAATAGTAACCATAACTAGTAAAAACAAGTATTGTTAGTTGTTTCCTTACTTTTTGTTCTTTGGCTCTTGGTCTTTTGGGGGTCCAACACCCAGCTCCCAAATAAATCACACAGGGAGGCTTATTCTTACTTATAAATGCCTACCCTTAGCTTGACTTGGTTTTTAAAAGCTTTTCTTAACTTAAATTATCCCATATTACTTGGCCTTTTTTCTTTTTTCTTTTTATTGTCTCTTTAAAGACTTTACTATTTCTGAACTATTTTTTTCCTTTCTATAACTGTCCATACCCTTTTTCTTTCTTTCTTAAGCCTATGCACATTATAAAACACACAGGAACCTGTTTAGAGGTTTATTCAGACTGGATCTCTCTTTTTTTTTTTTTTTTTTTTTTTTTTGGTTTTTCGAGACAGGGTTTCTCTGTGTAGCTTTGCACCTTTCCTGGAACTCACTTGGTAGCCCAGGCTGGCCTCGAACTCACAGAGATCCTCCTGGCTCTGCCTCCCGAGTGCTGGGATTAAAGGCGTGCGCCACCACCGCCCGGCCAGACTGGATCTCTTTTACTGCATATCTTTTAGTCTTTTTTGACTAATGAGCCTTTAATCTGCTGAGCTACACCTGAATCTTCCACACTGCTCTATCATCTGGTTCCATCCCATGCTTGAGTCATGAAGGTGAAGCCTAAAGCTTGTAGCCAGGTCAGAGGTGCATGACCAGGAACTGCATTTAACCTTCCTAGCTGTTGGAAGCTGGTGCCTATGCTGTCAAAAAGCGATTCTTACTTAACTTTCTGTTTCTACTTGGCACTGCCCAGCTGGCTGAATAGCAGCAGTGCCTCTTAAAGGAGTCATGACCTTTTTCTTTTTCTTTGTTTCAGTTTTCTTAGGCCCTACATGGAAATTCAATCCTCATGTTTATATGCCAAAATGTTGTTCAGCTTTTTATGGGCCCACGTAGAAATGTTTTTTTCCTCTTTTGGATCTTTTTTGGGGCCCACCACCCAGCTCCCAAATAAATCACTCATGGAGGCTTATTCTTACTTATAAATGCCCAGTGTTTGCTTGGCTTGTTTCTAGCCAGCGTTTCTTAACTTAAATTATCCCATCTACCTTTTGCCTCTGGGATTTTTCCTTTTCTTATTTCTGTACAAATACTTTTACTCTTACTCCATGGCAGCTGTGTGGCTCAGCATCTACCTCTTTGTTCTCTTTCTCACTCTTCTTTTCTTCTCAGATTTCTTCTATTTATTCTCTCTTTCTGCCTGTCCATCCTATCCTTTCTCCTGCCTTGCTTTTGGCAATTCAGCTCTTTATTAGACCAATCAGTTGTTTTAGTAGTATAGTAGCACAGATTCACAGAGTTAAACAAGTGCAACATGAAAGAATGCAACACATCTTTGCCTTGTTAAACAAATGTTCCACAGCACAAACAAATGTAACAAATCTTAAAATAATATTCTACAAGTAAGTTGGTACTACAATTTTGGGTATTGATATACAGACCTGACAATACTGTTTTGGGAAGGATTGTGGAAGGACTTTGAAACTTTGTACAAGGAAAGCCATTAAGAGTTCAATTCTTGGTGAGTTGTTCTGTGAGAGCTTTGAAGATAAGAATGTTGAGGGTAATGCAGAAGACGGAAGCCTCAATTGTGAAGTTTGAGAGGGAAATTTAAAGACTACAGGGGACCCTTTTTCATTTTGAATTAAGATTCTATAGTCCTGATTATCTGTGGTTGAAGAATCAGCTGTGATTAATAAGATAGCAGAAATATTAATGTGAAACCTTGGCTGGCATAGCCTTTATTGACCAGCTGAAACTAAGACATTTGTGGTGACAAAGAAGAGACTAGCATCATTGAGGTGAAATCTTCTAGAAAGGTATTCCTGAGAGCCAGCACACAGAAGCTGAGTCCCAGACATGGCCAAGGTTGTACCTTACGCTATAGTGTAGGAGCCACCCAGGTGGTGCTGATTTTGAAGGCATAAAGGGATCATGGAAATCAATTGAGCCTTGGAACTATGAGAATCCAGGAGTGGCCATTGATGAAAGTGCAGCTGAATGTTCTGTATCATCTGAAGACCTGGGACTGAAGGGGTCATGCAAGGAAGTTGAGGTTTGGCAACATGAAGAGAGCCAATGAGAGGCTATTGGCGAAAGTGCAACCCAGCTGCAGGAGAAGACCCAGCAGTTTGGAGATCACCACCAATGACAGCAGCAACAGTGGAGTGGAGCCTGCTCCAGATTAGAAGACAAGCTGTAGTATGCTACATAGGAAAGAATGGGGGAAGTGATCCAAGCCCCTTGGAGGAGCCCAGGAGATCATGAATGAATCCCAGACACAGGAAGGACATGAAGTGATTTATAATTTTGGAGTTCGATTTTGCTTTGTTCAGATTGTACCTGTCCCTTGGTTCTTCCCTCTTGAAAAAAGAAGTTATTGAATTTATATTTTTAAGGAGCCCAGAGCTGAAAGATTTTGAACTTTTAAAGGAGATTTTGAATTTTTGAAAAGGATTGAAGTTTTAATTTGTGTGAATTTTTAAGGTCTGTTGGACATTTAAAGTTATTTATGTTTTATACTGTGATATTAATATTAGCATGCACTCTGGGGAATAAATGAGAAAGGAAAGGTTCTAATTAAAAAGTGGTGTGATTGTACATCACATTGACAAGGGATCAGTTGTAATGTCTAGTTTTATGTCAGTTAGACACAGCCTAGAGTCATCAGAGAGGAGGGAGCTTCAATTGAGAAAATATCTCCATAAGGTCCAGCTTCAGGCAAATTTGTATAGCTTGCTAGTGATTGATAGGGAGGGCCCAGCCCATTGTGGGTGGTACCTTTCCTGGACTGATGTTACTAGGTTCTATGAGAAAGCAAGCTCAGCAAATCAGTAAGCAACACCTGTCATGTCCTGTGATCAGCCCCATCCTCCAGGTTACTGCCTGGTTTAAGTTCCCTGCTCACTGTTTTTAATAATGATCTGTTATATGAAACTGTGAGGGAATAAACCCTTCCTCCTCAAGTTGCTTTTATCATGATGTTTCATCACATCAATAGTATCCTTAACCAAGATACTAGACAATTGCAAAAGACTGTGAGGAATACCAATGGGGGAAAGGAAGCATTACCACCAAGTAGATTTCCTGCCCAGGGTGGCTTTTCTGCTTTTGTAAGCAGTGTACCATCTTGATCAAGAGTAAAGTTTTAAAATTGTCAAGAGACTTCAATTGGTTGGTTGGTGACCCTGAAATGATTTCTAACACTAGGCAAACAAGTGTAGAGAGCTGCGGGAAGCTGCATTCTAAAGATGGAGCTGGCTCCCGCCCCCCGCCCCCCCACCCTCCCGGTGGCGAGCGCTCTTTGTTTTAAGCAGCACTTTATTTGGCTTGGTTTCAGATTTTGGCTTGCTAAGGCATACGTGTACCTATCCAGGAATCCCATGTGGCGCATGGGGGCTGGTGGACTGAGACCTATATAAGGCTGGGGCGGGCTCTCCCCAGGGGTAGAAGAACAAAGAAAAACAGATTAAAAGACCTGAATAAAACAGCTTGAAGAAGAGCTCTGCGTCGTGTCTTTCTTGCTGGTCGAGTTAGACGCGACAATTGGCGGCCCCCTATGGCGAAAACTCTTTGAAAAGAGGGAGCTCAGAACTTCTCGCTGTCAGGGTAGGTATACCTGGTAAGTTCCCGGGTTAATTGGGGAACGGATATTCGCAGAGCTGCCGACAAGAGGCAGACGGGATACGAAACTAGTTTGACTGTTACTTCTCTGCAGACGCGCGGAGCAAAAGTGAAAAAAAAAAAAAGTGATAAAACTGGGGCTGTTTGGCAAAAGCTCCGAGAAACCTCTTAGGTTAAAAAGACAGGGTTGCACAAGGATGGGCACTTCCTCCTCACACCCAATTTTTTTGGCTCTCAACGAGCTGCTTCTAACAAAAGACATAAAGATAAAGAAGGGAACTTTACAAAGATTCTTAGAGGAATGTGATGTCGTGGCCCCATGGTTCGCTGTTTCTGGGAGTCTCACAGTGTCCTCCTGGGAAAAATTGGGATGGGACTTGGACTTTGCAGCAGAACAGGGGACCCTGAAACCGGGGGTGAGACCAGTTTGGAAATTAGTACGTGGATGTTTAGAGAATCAACGATGCAGCAATGCTTTGGAAAACGGGCAAGCAGCTTTAGAACAATTGCAAGAGGAGAGATCTGAGAAGGCGGAGTCTGTAGAATGCAAGGGCAGTAAAAAGACAATAGGAAAGGAGACACGACTCTATCCCTCCCTATCGGACCTTGAAGACCCTGAGTCTACTGACTCTTCTCTCGGTTCGGAGGAGGTAGAGTCTCTAGTTAGATCATTACAAAAGGTAAGAAACAAGGTGAGAAAGAAAAACAAAAGAAAACAGGATTGTGGGTCCATAATCCCGCCCCCCCCCCGCTCCTCCCCCTTACCCTGAGGCTACGGCAGCTCCTGGAGCATTGCCAGTCAGCAGCAGCCTTGATGTGTCCATTATATGGACAACATCCTCCTCACAGCAAAAGAAAAGGATGTTTTACAAGGTGCATATCACTTTTTAGAGACAGTGTTAAGAACTAAAGGGTTGTACATTGCTTCTGAGAAGGTACAACAGGATCAGGTGGTTACTTATTTAGGCTCTAAGATTACCAGTCAACAGATTAGGTCTCAAAAGGTAGAATTGAGAAAAGATCATTTATGTACATTAAATGATTTTCAAAAAGTATTAGGGGACATAAATTGGATAAGAGGCAGTTTAAAAATGGCAAATTATGAGCTAAAGCCACTTTATGATACATTAGCAGGTGACACAGCTTTGGATTCCCCTAGACAGTTAACCATGGAAGCACGTGAAGCACTATGCAAAGTTGAGGATAGATTACAGGAAGCCTTTCTTCAGAGAGTTCGAGATCCCAACACAATTGTATTATGCATTCTGCCCACCTTTTTGCAGCCCACCGGTATTTTATGGCAGGATGGACCTTTATTATGGGTTTACACTAGAATTTCCCCTGCAAAATCCATTGAGTATTATCCCACAACTGTGGCACTACTTGCCCAGCAAGGTATTCAGCAGTGCTTGCAATATTTTGGAACTTCCCCGCAAATGCTGATTGTTCCTTATGATGTCAATCAGGTGAAAGTTTTATGTGCTACTGTTGATGATTGGGCCATATTGCGCTGTAGCTATGCGGGGCATATAGATTGCCATTATCCAAAACGTCCATTATTGAATTTTTTTTAAGGAACATCCTGTAGTCTTTCCTAAAATAACTGCTTCCCGGCCAATTCCCGGAGCCACCGTTGTTTTTACTGATGGATCTAAAACAGGTTGCGGGGCCTATATGGTGGGCTCAGGGGAGCCTGTGAAGCACCAATATTTACCGGACACACCTCAGCAGGTGGAACTTTTAATTACTCTAGAAGTTTTTAAGGTTTGTCCATTTCCATTTAATTTGGTATCAGATTCCTGCTATGTTGTTAATGCCTTAAAAATTCTTGAATGTGCAGAGACTCTTAAATCCTCTAGTCCCGTACAGTCGGTTTTTTGCCAATTGCAACAACTGATTTGGCAGCGGAAAAATCCATTCTTTGCACAACATATTCGTGCTCATACTGGCCTACCAGGCCCATTAGCTGAGGGCAACAATGTTGTAGACCTCTGTACCAGGCAAGGGTGGATGTTTGTGGCCTCAGCAGTGCAACGAGCACAAGAATTCCACAAGGAATATCATGTTAATGCTGAAACATTACAACAAAGGTTTTCTCACGTAAGGTAGTTCTAGATTGTCCTCAATGTGTCGTTTTTCAGCACCCTCCTGCATTAGGAGTCAACCCTCGTGGTTTGCTCCCTCTGAAAATATGGCAAATGGATGTTACACATATCTCTGAATTTGGACGGGTCAAATATGTCCATGTTTCTGTTGACACTTGTTCTGGAGTCATCCACGCCACCCCAATGGCAGGTGAGAAGGCATTTCACATGATCACCCATTGCCTAGACGCATGGGCAGCATGGGGCAAACCACAACAAATAAAAACAGACAACGGTCCTGCTTACACGGGCCACAAGTTTGCCTCCTTTTGCCATCAAATGGATGTTCAACTTGTACATGGCCTGCCCTATAATCCCCAGGGTCAAGGCATTGTGGAGCGCACACATCGCTCCTTGAAGGAACTGCTTCAAAAACAAAAAGGGGGAATAGGCCATAGCCGTACCCCTAAGGATAGACTCTCTCTTGCATTATTTACCTTGAATTTTTTAAATTTGGATGGATCAAACTGTTCAGCTGCAGATAGACATCAATGTCAGCACAGTCCCTCTAAAGGGATGGTAAAATGGAAAGATGCCTTGACGGGTATCTGGTATGGACCTGATCCCGTGCTTGCATGGGCACGAGGTTCTGTTTGTGTTTTCCCACAGGGTCAACACGATCCAATCTGGGTACTGGAAAGATTGGTGAGAAAAGCACAATTGACGCAGTCTCAGGAAGATGCTTCTGCAAGCATGCCTGATGTTCCTGCTGAGTCTACAGCCAGGGAAGATGGAACAGAGATGGGGGCTCCTGTCTGCATTCCCGAAACCAATGCCAGTACAACATGATGCACAGGTTTTTCCTAGGCTGTTTACCTCTAATAAAGCTATTAATCTTCCTTATTTGTATTTGGATCTGGAACGAATGCCTCTAGGAGAGAATCGTAGTTTCCCCGAAAAAGGATCCCTGTGCTTTCAAATAGATGAATCTGGAGACTGCATTCCCCTGACCAAAGGCCTTTATGGGTGGTTTAATGGAGCTAGAAATTATGTCCCAGGCATTAAGCAACAGCAAATTAGCCATGGGAATGACTGTTTTACCCTGAAACATAGTTATACTACAGCTGTTATCTGGCTGAATGGCACTATGCTCACCTATAATATCACCTTGCCTAATAATACTTATACACCCCCTAAGCAAGCCAAGTGGGGTCCTACTTGTTGGGGAGCATATGAAGGCGACCCCTGGCCCTGGACAGACTGCCAATCCACTATTGTCAGATGGGCCTATAAAGTACAAAGATTTACTTTCTCACCTGATATAGTGGCCCCCTTGAAAAGGGGGGTATCAAGGGAGACATGAAGACAGGGCTATTCTTGCAGGACCAGCACATGAATCCGTTTCATAAATGGATGCTATGTGGCGTAAACGGAAGCTGCACCGATACAACCCCTATTGTCATGATTCAGGGAGGAAGTTATGGAGTGCATGAACTTCTTTGTTCTGTTCAGCATGATCAGTGCGGGTATGGAGAATATGCCTCTGACCCCCAGAATGTTTCTATAACTTGCACTCAATTTTTTAAGCCCATAATGAATACCACCACTTTTAAAGCCAGTCCTGTATGTGTGCATCCTCCATTTCTGTTTATCTTGTCAAATTTAAGCTTTGCAAATTGTACAAATAGTACTTGTTGGATGTCCCAATGCTGGGACAGTAAGCTGTTTACCAGAGCCCTTATTGCTCGGGTGCCTCGGTGGATTCCAGTACCAGTAGAAGTGCCTAGTACTATGATGCTGTTTAGACCCAAGAGAGATTTTGGCATAACTGTGGCGATTATAACCGCTATCTCCATGGCCGCAGTCTCTGCCACTGTTGCAGGTATAGCTATGTCTACCACTGTGCAAACAGCCGCAACTTTAAATAATTCGTCTGCTACAGTGTCCCAGGCCCTGGATGCCCAAACCTCTCTGAATGCGCAGTTGAAAGGAGGCCTCATGGTACTCAACCAGCGCATTGATTTGGTGCAGGAACAAGTTGATATCCTTTGGCAAATGGCCCAGTTGGGCTGTGAGTGGAGAATGCCTGGCCTGTGTGTTACCAGTGTTCAATTTCAGAATGCTTCCCGAGCCGCAAATTTGTCTAAAGAACTTTCTAGATTTCTTGTAGGAAACTGGTCTGGAAAGTTCGAAGAAACCCTGGAGAAATTGAGAGCGGCGGTGGTGACCATTAACTCCACTCGAGTGGACATCAGCATGGCTGAGGGCTTGACTTCCTGGATCCAGCTTGCAGCAAATCATTTGAAGGAGTGGGTGGGACTAGGTGCCTTATTGGTTCTTGTGATACTTGCCTTCCTTGTTTGCCTGTGGTGTTTCCATAAGATGAGGTTTGCACAGCGCCGTCAGGCAGCCATGATTGTCTAAGCATTTACCGCCATCGAGGCTGGTCAGTCCCCTCAGGCTTGGCTAGTAAAGCTGTAGCCTTGAAGCACAGGCTGCGAGGTATGGCACTGCACTTGAGATCGAAATAACACTGACCTCAAAAAGAGCCTGTTTGATTGCATGCGGGTTGGCATCTATCTCCCGCCTCTGAAAAAAGGATGCTGAACTGGTCTGGTACTCTCTAGGTGGATGACACCTGGACAGCATTAGTACAGGTTCTTGTTTTCTCAGAGATCAAACCTCTACTCTTGCCTGTTGTCAAAAACAAAAAGGGGGAACTGTAGAGAGCTGCGGGAAGCTGCATTCTAAAGATGGAGCTGGCTCCCGCCCCCCGCCCTCCCGGTGGCGAGCGCTCTTTGTTTTAAGCAGTACTTTATTTGGCTTGGTTTCAGATTTTGGCTTGCTAAGGCATACGTGTACCTATCCAGGAATCCCATGTGGCGCATGGGGGCTGGTGGACTGAGACCTATATAAGGCTGGGGCGGGCTCTCCCCAGGGGTAGAAGAACAAAGAAAAACAGATTAAAAGACCTGAATAAAACAGCTTGAAGAAGAGCTCGGGCGTTGTGTCTTTCTTGCTGGTCGAGTTAGGCGCAACAAACAAGCATTTCCTTTGACTCCACTTTAACTTTTAAATTACTGTTTCTGAACATTGAGAAATATACTTGTATTGTTTTCAGTTCATCACTGAAATTTTGATTTTTTTTAGTGTGTGTGTGTGTGTGTGTGTGTGTGTGTGTGTGTGCAGTCTATCATATGTGTATGAATGTCAGAGTAGAATCTCTGTTATCAGCCCTCTCCATACACATTGTTTGAAATAGAGTCTTTTGTTCACTACTGTGTATACCTGGCCTGCATGCTAGGGATTACATTGTTCCAGCAAGGTAATTATTAGATCAAGATTGATGGAAGATATGGAAATAAAAGAAAGTTCAGAGTGTGTGGTAGCTTAAAGAAAATGGTCCCCAAAGGGAATGGGACTGTTAGGAACTGTGGCCTTTTTGGTGTAGGTGTGGCCTTGTTGAAAGAAGTGTGTCACTGTGGGAATGGCCTTGAGTTCGCTTAAGCTCAAGCTACTCCAAGTGAAAGAGACCACTTCCTTTTGCCTGCAAGATGTAGGACTCTCAACTACTTCTCCAGTACCATGTCTGCCTACACTCCTCTATGTCCCACCATGATTATGAGAGAATGAACTCTGAACTGTAAGCAAGTTCATTTCAGTTCATTGTTTTCCTTTATAAGAGTTGCCATGGTCATGGTGTCTCTTCACAGCAACAGAAACCCCAACTAAGATAGACTCGCAAAACCAGAAGCAGAATTGTTCTTTAATCAGAGCAACTGGTGGACTCCAGTCTCTCCATAGGAGTGGAAACTGTGAAAGTGTGGCACAGGGGTCTTGGGAGTTTTATAGGATAAAAGGGATGGGATGGCAGATTCCATCTGCAGGTCAGTCTCCTGTAGTTATAAAGTGATAAAAGTAGATCTTGTTATCAGAAACTTCCACAGGCATTATAAGTCAAGTCAACATCCCTGTTAGGAATTTCTCAATCCACCAAAGGCTTTTAAGTCATTAACCCATCAAGAAATTCATTAGATGAGTTATTAACACCATGAGAAGACAGACAATCACTAGTGTGGCTTGGCTTCTGAGGAGTTCAGGCTCCAGAGTTATACACACAGAACTCACCAGGTACAGCACATAATTCCAGAAGGCAGGAATGAAAAAGAGGGAATGGAAAAGTACCATACAGGAGCCAACAGGAAGTAGGAGGAGCTTATGTCACCACCAATAGTTAGCAGTAGCCCTCTGATGCCAAAATCCACATCTGGCTACCCCACTTAGGGAAGTGAGAAGTCCAGGCAGCTGGAAGACTGTCAACTAGAGGTTTACAGATTGGCAAATCTCAATAAGGTGCCTGACAGTATCTGTGAAACTGGGGGAGGGATGGAACAGCAGGTACTAGGGACCAAGCAACAGTATGTTCTGAATTCTAAAATAAGCCCCTAAGAAAAAGAAATGCTATATAAACACAAATATTCATTACTAAAATTAAAACAATGCAACCATCAATTGCCGCCTGTAACCCCTTGGTCTAGAAATTAAAATTAGCCAAGCACATCTTCTAGAAGGTCAAAGTTATTATTTAATTCACCATTCAAGGTGCTGTGTTGGAATCTTAGTAGAGTGCTTGTGTAGCATGCATGGAGTCCTAGGGTCCATCTCCAGCACAGCATAAACCAGACAGGGTTACATACATCTATCGTCTCAGCAACAGAGTACTATCTAAGAGGTTCAGCACTTTGGTACATTTTTACATACTTTTCAGTTTAAGGCTAACCTGGGATACATGCCTCAAAATATGTTATTTGTAATGAAATATAAAACTGTTCAAGATAGAAAGGGTAGTAAATAAAACATTAGAAACAGTGAATTTTCAGAGTAGAAAGAGAAGAGCCACCAAAATTAATGAACTGAGTTGTTGAGATAGCTCACTCAACAGGTAAAGGTGCTTACTGACAAGCTTGACACCTCACTGGGATCCCAGGAACCCCCAGGGTAGCAGGACAGAACAGAATCCCACAGCTGTTCTTAGACCTCCTCACATGTGCTGCAATACACATGCCACAAGCGCAGACATGTGCCTACACAATCAAATAAATGTAATTAAATATTTTTAATTAAAAATATTAATGAAATGGAGAAACATCAGAAAAACAGAACATTGGTGAAAATACAATAAATGTATCAGTGTTAAAGAAAAACCACAATGCTCAGAAGTTTAAATAATTTAGATTCTTAGGTTCTGTGGATTAACAGCTACAATTGTCATTATTAAAGAGGTCCATTAGAGCCAAAACAGTACAAAAAGATTAAGCTAAACAGATAGTAAATAAAAACTTTTGCTGATAAAAAAGTCAAAAGAAAAAAGAAAAGGAAGCAAATGTGTTAATAGTAACAATGAAGGAAGTCACTTTTGAGGTGAAAACCATTAAAAAAGACAAAGGAATATTTATAATCATGAAAGGCACAATCTCGAAAAAGACTTCATAGTTATGAGTCTTTTTCACTCATAGTAAAATAATGAAATATATTAACATAAAAAGTAAAATGTATTAGAATCTCAAAGTGACATTGAAAAACTGTACTCACTTATAATGGGAAATTTTAATACATTTTCCTGAACTTTTAATAGGAAAATCACAGCTAAAAATGGTTTTAAAAATCTTAAAATACAAGAGATGTGATATTATATAATATCTATGCCAATAGAAAATAAACATCAATGTTAAACATATGGACCATACATATGATCTGTAAGCATGTTTTAAGTCACTGCATATGTGGAAGCAGGGATTATACTTTATTTTTATTACATTTATTTGTGCGTGTGTGTGTGTGTGTGTGTGTGTGTGTGTGTGTGTGTGTGTGTATTCTAACAAGGCTGGCACATGTGGGAAGGTCAAAGCACTACTTGTAGAAATTGGTATCTCCTTAAAAACTGTGGGGACCAGGGATTGAATTTAGAACACCAAGTTCTGAGCCCTTTATTCATCCTCAGGCAGGGATTAATATGAAAATTCTACACCGACTTTAATTTGTTCTGAACCTACATCTTCTCCTAAAATGGTATATTTTAAAAACTGCTAGAAGATATGCAAGTGTAAGTACTTGAGTTCAGATCCCTGACATCCACATAAAAACCTGGCCATGCTGGCATGTGCTAGAGAGAGAGAGAGAGAGAGAGAGAGAGAGAGAGAGAGAGAGAGAGAGAGAGAGAGAGAGAGAGAGAGAGAGAGAGAGAGAGGTTGGTCTACCTACTGCAGACAAAGAAATGTCTCCTAAACTAATGGCAAAAGAAAAAGTCAAATGAAAGTGTAGAGATAACATATGTAAAGTCAGAAGAAGTAGGATGTGGAAAAGGTAACATTTTAGAATCAGTTTGTAGCTTTCAAACAGTAGTTCTTAAACACTACAATTCCCTAAGGTTTGCCTATTATAGGACTGTAGAGCAGAGTCTCCATCAGCCATCCTTTCACATCAGAACTTTCCCCACATCTTTTTCCACACTCCTTTGTCAGCTTATAGATAACAGCGCATCCTCCTACTTCCTGTTTGCTTTTTCTGACCAACATGGCACAATCCAAACCACCTGAGAAGAGAGTCTCAAGGAGGGATTGGCTACATTGCATTGGTCCAACTGTGAAGAACTGTTTAATTGAGTTAATTGATGTGGGAAGAACCAGCATACTTGGGGCAACACCATTCCCTAGAGAGCGGCTCCTGAACACTTATAAGAGAAATCAAGTTGAGCAGAACTGAGCAAGGAAGTGAGCATGTGTGCATCCATTTCTCCCTGATCTTGACTGTGGGTATGATGGGATTAACCGTTTCTAGTTCCTGTCTTGACTTCTCCACAATGATCGACTGTAACCTATAAGGTGAAATAAATTTCTTTCTCAACAAAGTTACTATTCATCAGAGAATTTTATCACAGCAACAGAGCTGAAACTAGAGCATGAAATTCATTAAAGACCTCTGTATTCTCACCCTGCAGAACATAATTATATCCTAAACGTAATCTAGTTTTCAGTAACATTTTATGTTACCAACATTTTATTTCTGGGAACACTCATATTTTCGTTTTGATTCTCTTCAGTCAGAGATGCATTACTTGACTTAGGGTCTCAGGAAGCATAGTTTTAACCATAAGCCTTATTGAGTTTGAGAAATTGGGTGCTTTAGAGTCATATGTAAAATATTTACTGTCTAATCAAATATGTCAACTCAACTTTACTAAGATATATATGACCTCCCCAGACAATTCCCCTCATCTTATGCAAAATAATTTGTGAGAACTTCATGAGCAACTCCAAAAACACTCTGACTTCTTGATTATACACCTATGGAGACACCCACTGTTTCCTTCCTATTTCCCAAGGGAGTGAATGAATGAATGAATGAACAACTTAGTAAGTGAACAAAATGTCCTCAGAAGGAACCTGACTCATCGCTGGAGTGGAAAAGAAAGAAGTAATGGCCGGAAGTCCACAGGGAAGATCACAGATGGAGCAGGAAGCTAGACTTCATGGTGAACTCCAGAAGTGTTCTTCAGGGAAATGGAAAGAGGAGTTGGAAAGTGAGACTACCAAGAAAGGGGCTTAAAAGCAAAATGCTGCTGGTGCTTGATGAGCCCCATGAAAGAAGAAAGGAAGAACAGACCCTGGGTGAATTAGGTGAAGCAACAGCTGGGAAGTAGAGTTTATTAGACTATGCGCTTATCCGTTCAGATATACTTTACTGTAGGAGGCCAACCCCCGTTAGACTCTTAAAACACACAGGTCTCAGAGTAGGGGGAGAACCGCAAACACAGGGCAAAGGAGATCTAGCCACACTTCCCTTGTAGTCCCTAACTACAGGGGTAACAGCTACCTAAACAAACCTTTCTCTTCCTTTGTAGTCTCAGTCTGTGAGTTAGGGTCAGATTCCCAATGATTTTAAGCTATGTGTTCCCTATAACCACATCAGACGTTTACAAATAGTTTCTATGCCCTGGAGAAATGTTATAAAACTTAGATATCATCACCTACAGGCAATTCAAAAACTGCTGAGAGAGGAAGAATGAGTCTTCTCAGGAGGTGAGCCCCCTAAACATTATCGAATCCCAAGTGGTCAGCCCTAAAAGGAGTCAGCAAGTTGTACATATATATAATATATATATATATATATATATATATATATATATATATATATATATATATAAAACACAAACACATGCACATATATATATATAAATTTAAAAAGAGATTATGGATTTAAAAAATTGTGAATGTGTGAGAGGCTGGAGGAAGGAGAAGGGGAGAAATTATGTAATTATATTTTAATTAAGTAAAAAATAAATTAAAAATCATTAGCTCTCCTGTTTGTTCCTCAAGGACTCAGATATGCAAATCATCCCACCAGCTCCTTTCATAGAGTTACATAAGGGTAATGAACCTGTTTGTATAAGAAATTCATCTCAGTTCCTTTCTGTGAAATCAGCATACACACACACACACACACACACACACACACACACACACACACACTCATACATTGCACAGCCATCATTGCATCCACCTCCTGTTTAACAGTAATGAGATGTGCAGAAGTTGAGATGCTAGCGTGGAGGGTACAATGAGAAAGTTTTTGTTCCAAGCCTGTTGATCGGCCTTGATGACTTGTTTGTCTGGGGCAGGCCCATGCAGACAGAGAGTTCAGCACTACATGCTTGACTGAACTGAGAGGTCCACGTCTCCCAATATTTCCTCTCAATTATGAACACACAGGTTCTAACCCTAAGTGAAATATATGATTCATTTGATGCTAGTAACATTTAATGAGCACTCACTTTGTACAAAACAATTTTTCAAGTACTATTATACAGTGTTTCCATTTCCAGTGGCCCAGGTGTTCAGGTTAAAGAGGGAATCTCACTGGTTTCTGGAGGTTGCCTAGTGACATGTGTGTAATGGCCAGTTAACTACATTATGAAACAAAGGCTCATAATACACTTGACCTTTGCAGACCCTGCATCCTTCCTGAAGAGAAAGGAGAAGTCCCTGCCGGCCTCCCAGGATCCAGGAAATACAGGAATGTCCAGCATTAATATTTAATGCTCAGGTTGCTGCTGCTCTCATACTTAGCTTTCCCAATCATTGTACAATCTCCCAAGGGACAATAAGGGTTTCCCTTTCCTATGTGTATTTCTGCAGAACTCTACCCATGGGGGTGCTTTTACAGTGTAAACTCAGGTCCTGGAGGTCATTGAAAAGCTTCCTTGAAATGTGTGTCTATATTTGCTAAATCGAGTGTTTTTTCCAAAGGACTGAGAGTAAAAGGTCATTCTTAGCAGCACTAAGTGACTGACCTTTATGTTTTGTTCTAAATTATCACTAACCCAGGCACATAGAAAGCACTCATTGTGCACCTATCAGAATGCCTATAATGGACCTTTGCTTAATGTCAAATCAGCAGGTAGCCACACTTTGTTTGTATCTACATTTCACTTATCATTACTACTGAGAAGTGAAATGCTAGAAAATGAAATTTACTGGAAGATTATTTTATTCAGTTATGATAATTGTACATACACAAAAAGATGGGAGGTGGAGACAGGAATATCAGTGTGCTCAAAGGTCAGAGAACCTGAAGTCTGCAGCTCAGTGACAAAAACAAGAATGACCCTGTGTCCCTCAAAAACAAAATGGAGGGAGGGCCTGCATGATGACTCAGTGGGTAATGGTGCTTGCCATCAAGCCTGAAGATCTGAGATTGATCCCTAGAGCTGACATGATAGAAGCAGAGAACTAAATTCCACAACTTATCCTCTGACCTACACACACACACACACACACACACACACACACACACACACACACACACACAATTAAAAAAAACAGCAGAGTGTAAAGACTGGATATATGGCTCAGGGATTGAGATCATGTAGTGCTCCTACAGAACAGGATTCAGGTCCAGGACCCACATCAGGTAGCTCACATCATCTATAGTTCCAGTTCTAATGCCACTGAGACAATTGATGAGGAAGTCATTGTTGTGTTGGGAAGTCCTTCATGTTCCACGGCAGTGGGACAAGAATCTGGCCATTTATCTGTTTCATTTGTCAGAAGAAGAGTTAGTCAGACTGCTGCTTTACATGGAACAGTTTTAGACATTTTCTACTGAAATCTTAAGATACACTTTAGTTTCACTCTTAAGCTTGTTATCAAATTTCTTTTACTAAGATGGACCCTTTGAGAAACCTTTCACCATCCTCTCGTGCTGTAAGAAACATAAGGAAATCTGCCATTATTAGAGACCTTTGCCAGCCATCTCTGGAGAGACAGCCTGCAAACGCCAGCCATGGAATTTCTTGAGTATAACTAACCATGCAAGTCTTGATCATAAGTCTGCACCCCACATGTGATATATGAAACACTGTACAACACACATGTACAAAACCTTGAAGAAAAATAAAAGTAAATGAAATACTTCCCTTAGGACATATCCTCATTAATTGTTTTCTTCATAAGCAAGAATTCATCTTTCTTTTAAGACAGCATCTTTCTGTATAAAATAGGCTGAACATAAATTCTTAATCATCCTGCCTCAGCCTTCCAAGTGTTAGGGTTACAGGAGTATGGCACCACCCACAGCTGGCTAAGCTTACTCTTAAGGTTCAGATAAAACCTCTTTCTGGGTCCTTCTCAACACACAGACTTTGTGTACTGCTGTGCCATCTCCTTCTCATAATTTATCATTCTAACAGACATATCTTGAACCTATAACAGGCATGAGCTAGAATGAGTCTCCTTACTTCTTACTTACATGTGGCATATTTTTTTAATAAAAATCAATGCACCCTTTATTCCAGGTACATTCAACCATCTTTGGAAATTCTTTTAATTCTAAGATATTTCATATTCATTTGAGCTATTCCCTACCCTAAAGATGATATTCTTTTCAAAGTTCTACAAATATTACTTACTAAAGTGAAAGTAATTTCCTCTACCTAACCACAGAGACTTAGGGACTGTGTGGAATCTTCTATCTTGGACAGCTCCAAACCTCATAACATATATTTTAAAATAAATTTATGATTTGTTACTACATGAACTTTATTAAACTACATAATTTAAAATATACTAAAAAATGGATTTGTTAGACTTATGTTAAACTGGACAAGCACATAAAATTGTATTGAATATGTAAATGAGCTTATGTAAGTATTGATCTGAAGGTGAGTATAGATATTTTAAATTCATACATTCCTTACATAAATTATGCCTTAATTATAATTTATTATTTTTAAATCTTTTTGGTAATTTCATGATGAGTACAATGAATTTCGATCACAGTCACACACACAAACACACACACACACACACACACACACACACACGTGTGTGTGTGTGTACCCCCCCATACACACACATACACTTGTACCCTGCTGCTCTGTCTGGATTGACCTGGATCCCCACCTACATTTTCCTCCCAACTTCATGTCTTTTACTTTTTCCCCACTAAGTCCAATTAGTTCTACCCTTATACTCATGGCTGTAGGATACCATCCACAGGAATATGGGCAAACTATCAGTTGACCCTGAAAAAAACTGAGTCTCCCTCCCTCTGGGGACATCAATGGACAATAGCTTCTCAGCTAGAAGAGGAGCCCTGTGAACTCCTCTTCTTTCAATGATGGGGTATTGACCAGCCTTATCTTATCCTGCAAAAGACAGTGGCAAGTTTTATCCTGGCAACCACATACACAGTGAGTTCATGAGTAAATCAAAATTCTTACCCAAGTGTGAACCTTGCTAATGTCAATAATGGGCCTGGTAGGACATGATCATTGATAGAACAGTGGCATGAAAGGTACAGAGTTAATCGACAGTTTTCTAATTGGATTTAAAGCCTACTCCACAAGAATGAACTGATGTTGGTTGTAAACCTGCCTAAGAACCCAGAGCTGAGAGGCCAGAGGCCCTACTACTCTCTGCCTCCTAAATACTGGTCTTCATACACACAGACAAGGGCAATGCACACACCTGATCAGAGAAGTCTCTTCATGCAGAGGATGGCAGCTAATAAATATACTCACAAATGGTCAAATTGCAGAGAATAGGGGACTCTGGAGTGCTAAACAGTATTAATGAAAGAGGTGGATAAAAGATTGTAAGTGCCAGAGGACAGGGAAGATTATTGTGAAATACTTTATTACTTAAATGATAATGGCAATGATAAACAGCTTTAATGGCATATCTAGGTATGTTTTTTAACCTTATACTACCATGTATTATCTTTATGATAACATAAAAGAAATTTGTTTTGAGATGTCAAATAAAATGAAATATAGCTTATCTAAGTGGGGCATAAATATTTGAACTCTAAATTCTAAGTGTGTAACTATGCAACTTCCATTGAGAAAACAGAGCACTTACATGAACAGAACAGAAGATACATAATAGGCTATAAATTATTTAAAGAAACAGTAATGAAACAAGTATAATGTTTTAAAAGTTTGCTTTACATTGCTTATGAATGTTCTTATTTTTTCATAAAAATTCTTTAAATTTGCCAACTTTGCCTTTCAATCTGAAGGGTAAAACACAGTAAAACATACATGAAAAAATGAATTTAGTCTAAATGTCAATATATAAAAAATCTTATGAATATTTGTACCAAAATTTGATCCTAAGGGGGAACAAAAAAAAAAAAACATGATAGCATTCTAAGGAGAATAAGAACAAAACAGATAACCATGCACTATACCCCCACTCATTGCAGCCCCAGTTGAAGGCCAGCAGGAAAAACTCCTGTAGGAGGCCTTACTACTACCACTCCATCAGACCCTGTAATCTACAAGCCCTACTCCATCCCCTAAACCTACCTATCCTCCAAGAAATCAGCAGCTCCCTAAGACACAGACTCCACCAGCTCCAACTGGATCAAGACCTCCAATTGAACCAAGAGACCCCAGCAGCTTTCTGAAACACAAACACTGCCAGTGCCAATTGGACCAAGAGTGGCTCCCTGAGACACAGACACTGTTTGCACAGATTGGATGAAGAGATGGGTAGATGTGCAAGAATACATTCAATAACATAAAGAACAATATAGCACCACTAGAACCACTAGAAGGAAAACATTGCCAAACTTTTCTATGAGGCTACACTTAACGTGATACCTGAACCACACAAAGATGCAACAAAGAAAGACAATTACAGACCAATCTCTGTCATGAAAATTGATGCAAAAATACTCAATAAAATACTGGCAAACCAAATCCAAGAACACATCAAAAATACCATCCGCCATGATCAAGTAGGCTTCATCCCAGAGATGCATGGATGCTTCAAAATCTGTCAATGTAATATACCGTATAAACAATCTGAAAGAAAAAAACCACATGATCATCTCATTAGATACTGAAAAAGCCTTTGACAAAATCCAACACCCCTTCATGATAAAGGTCCTGGAAAGATCAGGAATACAAGAAACATACCTAATCATAATAAAGGCAATTTACAGCAAGACAACAGCCAACATCAAATTAAATGGAGAGAAACTCAAAGCAATTCCACTAAAATCAGGAACAAGACAGGGTTGTCCACTCTCCCCATATCTATTCATTACATTACTTGAAGTTCTGGCTAGAGCAATAAGACAACAAAAGGAGATCAAGGTGATACAAATTGGAAAGGAAGAAGTCCAACATTCAATATTTGTAAATGATATGATAGTCTATATAAGTGACTCCAAAAATTCTACCGGGGAACTCCTATACCTGATACATACCTTCAGTAATGTGGAGAGATATAAAATTAATTCAAAAAAGTCAGTAGCCCTCCTTTATTCAAATGATAAACAGGCTGAGAAAGAAATCAGAGAAACATCACCCCTTCACAATAGCCACAAGTAGTATAAAATACCTTGGGGAAACTCTAACCAAACAAATGAAAGACCTATATGACAAGAATTTTAAGTCCTTGAATAAAGAAATTGAAGAAGATATCAGAAAATAGAAAGATCTCTCATGCTCATTAATAGGTAGAATCAATATACTAAAAATGGCAATCTTACCTAAAGCAATCAACAGGTTCAATACATTCCTCACCAAAATTCCAACAATTCTTCACAGACCTTGAAGGAATATTAATCAACTTCTTATGGAAAACAAAAAGCCTAGGATAGCTAAAACAATCCTTTACAATAAACCAAGTTCTGGAGGCATCATCGTCTTTGACTTCAACCTCTACTACAGAGCTCTAATAATGAAAACAGCTTGATATTTGCATAAAAACCAACATGTGGGCTAATGGAATTGAATTGAAGACCCTGACATTTACCCACACACCTATGAACATCTAATTTTTGACAAAGAAGACAAAACCATAAAATAGAAAAAAGAAAGCATCTTCAACAAATGGTGTTGCCAGAACTAGATGTCAACATGTAGATTGCAAATAGATCCATATATATCACCATGCACAATACTCAAATCCAAGTGGATCAAAGACATCAGCATAAATCTAGCTACACTGAACCTGATAGAAGAGAAAGTAAGAAGTAGTCTAAAATGCATTGGCACTGGAGACCACTTCCTAAATATAATACCAGTAGCACAGACACTGAGAGCAACAATTAATAAATGGGACCTCCTGAAACTGAGAAGCTTCTTTAAGGCAAAGAACACAGTAAATAAGACAAAATGACTGCCTACAGAATGGGAAAAGATCTTCACCAACCCCACATCTGACAGAGGGCTGATCTCCAAAATATATAAAGAACTCAAGAAACCAGACATTAAAATACCAAACAGCCCAATTAAAAAAATGGGCTGCAGAGCTAAACAGAGAATTCTTAACAGAAGAATCTCAAATGGCTGGAAGACGTTTAAGGAACTGCTCAACATCCTTAGCCATCAGAGAAATGCAAAACTCTGAGATACCATCTTACATCTGTCAGAATGGTGATGATCAAAAACACTGATGACAGCTTATGTTGGAGAGGATGTGAAGCAAGAAGAATACTCCTCCACTGCTGGTGGGAGTGCAAACTTGTACAGCCACTTTGGAAATAAGTTTGGTGACTTTTCAGAAAATTGGGACTCAATATACCTCAAGAAGCAAGGATACCATTCGTGGGCATGTTCCCAAGGGATGCTCAATCATACTACAAGGACACTTGCTCAAATATGTTCATAGCAGCACCATTAATACCTGACAGAACCTAGAAACAACCTAGATGCCCTTCAACCAAAAACTGGATAAAGAGAATGTCGTACGTGTACACAATGGAGTACTACAGAGCTGTAAAAAACAATGACATCATGAAATTTGCAGGCAAATGAGTGGAACTAGAAAACATCATTTTGAGTGAAGTAACCCAGACTCAGAAAGATAAACATGGTATGTATTCACTCATAAGTGGATACTAGATGTACAACAAAGGATAATCAGACTACAACCCACAGCTCCAAAGAAGCTAGGAAGCAAGGAGGACCCTAAGAGGGACTCAGATTGCCTTGGGGAGGGAAAACAGAGGAGATCTCCATGAGTAAACTGAGGATGAAGGGGGCAATATAGATGAGGGGATAGAGGATGAGAATATGATGGAACAGGGTAGCCGAGCTGGGGAAGGGATGGAGTGGGAGAGCGATTAAAGAGGTATCTTGACAGGTGGAGACGTAGGGTAAGGGAGAAACTGTCCCTAGGGAAATTCCCAGGAATCCACAAGGACGACCCCAAATTAGACTACTAGCAATAGTGCAGAGGGTGCCTGAACTGGCCTACCCTGATAATTAGATTGGTGAATACCCTAACTGTCACCATAGAGTCTTCATTCAGTACCTGATGGAAGAAGATGCAGATATCCACAACCAAGCACCAGGCTGAGCTGCATGAGTTCCAGTCGAAAAGAGGAAAGAGGGATTACATATGCAAGAGAGATAAAGATCATGTTGGGGAAATCTACAGAGACAGCTGAACCAAACCCACAAGAACTCATGAACTTTAGACCAACAGTGTGGAACCTGCATGGGACCGGACTAGACCCTCTGCATATGGGAGACAGTTGTGTAACTGGGTCTGTTTGAGGGGCCCCTGCAAGTGTGATCAGGCTCTATCCTTGGTGCATGAGCTGGCTTTCTGGACCCTATTACCTATGGTCAGACACCTTACTCAGCCTTGATGCTGGGGGAGGAGCTTGTTTTTGCCCCAACTGAATGTACCTGGCTTTGCTGTCCCCCATGGGTGGCCTTACCCTTTTGGAGAAGGAGATGGAGGTGGGTTGGGGGGAAAGGTGTGGGGAGGTAGTGGGAGGAGGGATGAGAAGGGGATCTGTGGTTGTTATGTAAAATGAATAAGATTTTTTAATTAAAAAAAAAAAAAACAGATGAGAGCCTCATTAAGTCTCACCAGGAAGTTTCGAGCATGAAGTAGTGTTTTTAGAGTGAGAGTGTCTGGGTCATTTCACAAGGGATGGAAACTCACATCAGAGGAGCAAGGAGAAGGTAGGTTCACTGTCATCACTGATGTTGGTGGAGTTAGTGATGGTGGTGCTTATGGTTTTTTCTTTGTGCCATCTATTTGCTCTACCAAAATTGTCTGTCTCATATAAAGCTACTTTCTGCTACTTTTTGTAACAATTAAAAAATATTTTTCAACACAATTTGTTCATACAATCCTTATTTATAGATGAGTGAACATTGTAGTATTTTCAGTAATTTGCTTTTATAGATAAGTGTGGTTGTGTCTACGTATAATTCCAGCACTCAGAGGCTGAGGCAGGAGGATGATGAGTTACAGATCAGCATGGGCTGCATATTAATATCTTGTTCTTTCTTCCCTAAAAAAAATGTTGAAGTGAATCACCTTGGGCTATGTATGTGCAGATAGGTACTGATTGATGCTTCTGTGGACTATTCTACAGGCATATGGATGGTAATGTAAAGTACCTGTGAATTCATGTTTTATTTTCTTGTCAGTTTGAGTTTTTTGTTTTCTTTCATTTTTCTCAAAAAGATGGCAAACTTTTTGCTGTCAAGATCCTCATAAATTTAAGGTGCTTACCACCAAGAGTGGTGATCTCACTGGGTTGGTAACTCAGTCACATAATCTTTGACCTGTAGACTGTCCTGTCTATGGGATGTGCTGGGGTAAGGGTGATGCAGGGATTGTGGGAGTGGCCAACCAATGACTGGTCCATCCTGATACCCAGGCAATGAGAAAGAACCCAATCCTGACACTCCCTGGGGCTCCAGGACCCAGAGGCTGGATGGCTCAGCGACCTAGAATAGAACCAAACACAACTAGAGAAGAAACATGGCAATGTAATGATGCTTAATGATATTCTGCTGTACTCATAGATTGATGCCTAGTCCAATAGTCATCAGAGGGACTTATCCTGCAACTGATATAAAGAGATGAAAAGAACCACAGCCAAACATTAGACAGAACTCAGAGAATCCTGTGGAAGAGATGGAGGAAAGAATTTAGAAGCCAGAGAGGTCAAGAACATTATAAGAATATCCACCTAGTCCATTAACCTGGGCTCATAGGGGCTCACAAAGTCTGAACCAACAACCAGGGAGCCTGCATAGGACTGACCTAGGCCCTCTACATATATGTTACAGTTTTGTACTTTGGTATTCTTGTGGGACTTCTAACAATGTGAGCAGGGGCTGTCTTCAACTCTTTCGCTGATTTTTGGGACCCTACTCCTCAGGCCTTGCCAAGCCTTCATATAAGGAGAAGTGCTTAATCTTACCACAACTTGGTATGTCTTGTTGTATTGGTATCAATGGAAGGCCTGCCCTTTTCTGAACAGAAACAGAGGATGAGTAGATTGGGGGTTGGGCAAAGAGGTGATGAGGAGGCAGGGATTGGAGAAGAGGAGGAAGGGGAAACTGCAGTTGGGATATAAAATACATATATTTAATTTTAATAATAAAAATGTGATGACCTGAGTTTAGTCCCAGGGACGAACCTTGTGGAAGGAGAAAACCCACTTCTGCATATTGTCTTTTGATCTGCACAGATGCACCACAGATGGCAAGTTGGTGCCATACAGCCCCACCATAAAAAATAAATATAAAGAAAGAAATAACCCCCATCAAATTCAAATCACCTCAGCTTGTGTGGATATGGTACTCTGGAAGGCACGAGGCAGGAACACACTTGAAGTTGTCGCCATCTGCTGGTTGACTGGGCATGGAAGATTTTTCTGTGGAATTCACTCCTAAGGCCATTCCCCGCAAGTCCTATCACTTCTCACAATTGCATCCACGTGGGTCTGCTTTTAAGTTTCACCCATTCTTTCTTGCTACTGGGAGTGACTGTGACTCAGGAGAGAAGAATGTGGCTGCTTGATGTTTAGGACACTGTACTTTCTCTTTCTGGTGCACATCAAACCTTCATGTCCATTCCGAGTCCAAGCTAGTTCATTTCTACCTGTCTAAAAGTTATTCCTTAACATGCTGTTCTGTTTTATAGTTAGAATTTGCTGATAAGAATATACTTCAGCTCTTCCAAGTCAGAGAAAAGCATTTCGTCTTGTTGTTTGGTAGTAAGGAATTCAGAAATTCCCCATCTTCCACAAAGCTGTTTAAAGCAAGGAATCTGCTGTAATGGTGGATTTTTTTTCCAGCTACAATAAACAGCATTATTTCATTTCCAACAAAGCAGCAACTGGAGACAAATATAAATTAAGCTGGTCTTAGAAGGACAAATGCTGTATTTTCTCTACATGGTTTTTAGACCTTATGTATAGATGCATAAAGTCACACATGTACATAGGGGATAAAAGAGGAAATGATGCTGTGTAGGGAAATGCGTTTGGCTAACTGGAGTAGAAAGGGATGACAGGTAATCTGTGGAACTTACATGTTGAAATAGTATACAATATCACATACAATAAATATATACAATCTTTTTCGTATAAAAGGAAAAACTGTCTTGCTCACCCAGTGTTTTGTTTTGTTGTGACTTAGCTTTGCGAACACATTGAGTACAATTCTATCACATTTTAAATATGCCACTGTCTGATCAATTTAACATCTGAGTCTACTATGTTGTTTCAACTGATTATTTTGTATCCTTACTATGAATAATTTTCACTTTCTTTTTCTCTTGCCTGTTAACCTTTGATTTCTTCAGTCCTCATAGCTTGAATTAGCTGTCTCACCTCATCAATGTATGAAATATCTTCTTTTTTCCTGTTTCTCAAAAGTGCCTAATTCAGATCATTCAATGAGACAATGCTGGTGGCAGATGGTGCACTCTATGAAAAAAAACATTGGTAGAACACGTTAAATGCCAGTAAACAGTGGTTCAGTGACTACAACTGACCTTATCTACCAACAGTTAACATTTTTGAGTGGTTATTTTAGAGTATGAATTTCAGTGGTTTGGATAGTTTCACTTCCTTAGCTCTTGATGGACATTGGGCATGAATCATCTCTAAAGACACAGCCATCAGCCCTGCCACAAATTCTGTCCCAAACTACATGCATATGGCCTGCATGGTGTGTACCTTCTCTGGAAGACTATGAGGCAGAAAGGATGGAAGTGACTGCAGCTTCCTGTTGCAACTTCCACATTGAAGTCTGAGAACAGTAACTGGTTGAGTAACTGTTAAATGAACCTCTCTTTCAGATCAGAATAAGAAAAATGGTTTGTTGATTGCACTGGACGAAAAGATGTCTGGGCAATGACTAGACTAGAGTATCTCAACATCACAAGGTAATAGACTAAAAAGATGGGGCATCTCTACCATTCTATTAGGCTGAATTTCTTTGTGTGCATTTCCTTGCATGTTATGCATACCATGAAAAAGAATAGAGTCCAAATTGTACAGTTCTGGCAGGTTATCATAGCTACTGTATGTGAAATATCCAGTCATGCAATGCCTGCCTGCAAATCAGAGCCAGGCAAATTGGGATCATGCAAATCAAGGCAGTTATGGTCCACAGGTCAGGTCACAGGGTATCAGGCTGCATATCTGTGATGCCAGGTTACTACATTTTGTGGCTACCCATTTGGGACTCATGGCCCACCTTTGTGAGGGCTTCTAACAGAGACCTGTCTGTTTTCTGGTCTCTTATTAATGGTCTTCCCTTCATAGCACTTTTCTCCCACTGTAGGGAGGCCCTGCTGGTCAGAGGTTGCAGTCTACTATAGATTAGCAGCTCCCCTTAGGTTCAGCTCAGCATGTAAGACTCCCTCCCTCATCAGCAGCAGCTTCCTGCTCTCTACCTAGCCTTATCTGGAGAATGTCTCTAGGCCTGGATGCCTGACTTATCTTAAGGATGATTCTTGACACAATTTCCTGCAAATTTTCTTCCCCTGCTGCCCACACTGTAATTAAGTAACACTCTGTAACAATTTTCAAAGGACCATACTGCCACTAATCTAGCTACATGATAGGATTGAGCTACCTAATGCAAATTAGGGTTTGCCCATCTACCACCCCAATCCTATATATCCCCTATACTCTGAACTAAAGCTGAGCTGACTCACTGAAGTTGTCTCCCGGGAAGCTATTTCCACCATGTTCACAGGCCGTCCAAAGTTCTCTGCTGTCACTTCTGCCCCATTGTCCTTGTGGGCTAGTGGCCAATGGACCACAAGGAAAAAGGGGACTCCACATTCTGTATTTGTCTCACTCACTAGGGATTTCCATCATGATTTCCATCATGATTCCTAGTGACTGCATCTCCCTTCAATCTTTCAAATTCCCTCCCTCTCAAGTGTTGTGGGACAAGGAGACTTCTGGACTGAAGATCTGCTCACCACCACAGGTAAGATGCAAATACCTCATCTTGATTGTCAAACTCAAAACTGTGATCCAAAAAGCATTATGTAAAGCTCTTTCTTTAACTTGTTTTCTAGATTGCCACTTTCCCCACTTTCACAGATGATTCTGCTTATAGGTCACAGACACTACCCTTCAAGTAGCTAGAAATCAGCAGCAGCCTGACAGAATGTGGAATATAGACTACCCAGCAATCACATGGTATGGAGCTACCCCTTCCTCTAAAATGCATAGGGAGGAACTCTCACTTATCAGTCAAGCCTGGAATTTCCTCAGTGACCTTTGCCATGTTGCTCTGTGTCTGTCCTTGATTTTACTAAATATCTTGCCCAACTAACTGAAGGGTTAGTGATGTACAAGCCTAAGGTGGATTGAGAAGCTCTGGATGGGAAAGTTGACTTGACTGAGCACACCTGTGGAAGCTTCTGCTAAGGAGATCCACACACCATATCTGGTGGCATCACCACTTCCTGACTGCAGGGGAACTGAAGAGCAGATAGACTTTTCAAGCTCCTAAATTGCCTCTTTGACATCCTATAAAATCCCAATACTCATATCACCCTCACATAGTCTGACTTCTATGGAAAGACTGTGACTGTCAGCTGTTCTGATGAAGGAACAGTTCTGCTTCTGGAGATGCCTGTTTGACTTCTTTTATTTCCACATCACTCCTATCAACCCCTCGCTAATGTTAACAGACTACTTTGGTATCCCATTGAGCACCAAACCTGAAATGTTTCACAAACGTTGAGGGAAACAACTGGACACCATTGTTACTGCTCACTTCCATCACTCATGGTGGGTTGGAAATATTTTCTGCACTGAGCATCTTCATTGCCCACCAAATTCTCTCCCTTCAATCTTTTGTGTGGAAAATAGTATACAGGCTGCTATGCTTTGTTTTTTTGTTTTTTTTGAATGACTGTATTTGGCGAAAGCAATAGAAGGAACAGGCGTTTTCTCTCTGCTTCAAACTCATGGTTAAAACTTTGTTCCTCCAAGTTCCATACATTCAGAATGAAATTAAGTTTGAGAATCATGGTAAATTCATGATGTATGTTCTGAATCCTTTAAAGCAAACATTTAAAATCTGGACTTTTTTTTTTTTCAGAATCCCATCCACCGCACATCCCCACCTTTACTTTCTATCACCTTTTGCTGTCCTGTTTAACACACGACTATTTTCCAGTGGACCTCATACTTCTCTAGTTCCCTGTATCCTTTCTATTAGTCACCCAGGAAAATTTATATAGTCTACTTACAGTGTACAAAAGTAAATCCCTAGGGATGAATAAAATACGTTTCATTTTTGTCTAGAGTAAATATAGAAACTTTAAATAGATGTGGAGAAGTTGTCAAGCATAGAAATTAATTTAATATAAAAGGGAAAACTTACAAATTTAATTTTTCCAAAGGCAATGGGCTGTCTGGTGAGATGAGATCTTCCTATAAGGATGTGAGGTCTTCAGGTAAAGAGGGTGAGGACGTTCAGCCACCTCTTTATATCCAGGGAGGAGCGCATGATGGTAGTCTCCACGGATCCAAACAAGCCAGAAGATATAAACAGCCAAAGCCATCCTAAGCAGAAAGCATGAGGCTAAGGGTATTGCAATGCCTGGCTTGAGATTAGAGTAAAACAAAACAAAACCGCAGGAAACCAGCACAAATACTAATGCATAAAGTAAGGCAGAGCACAGGATGCTTATAGCAACAATTGCCAAATACACACTAAGGAAAAGATACCCTATTCAACATTGGCTCTGGGAAAACTGAATAGCCACATACGGAAGAATGAAATTACATCAGTTTTCTTACCCTGTACAAAATCCATTTAAAATGGTTTAAACTAATTGATGTAAGCCCATGTCCTTGAAATTACTACAGGAAAAATTCTAAAATACCTCAAAATATCTTACAAACCTGGAATGTCTGAAAAGGACTCCAAAAGTTCAAAAAAAATAGCAAGAGTAGACAAATGGGGCTGCACAAAGTGAAAACCCTTCTTTACTGCAAACAAACTATTAAGAGGAATAAAGAGAAAACCTGAGCACTAGAAACAATTTTATCAACTGTATCTCATTGTGAGGAGTACAATAGACAGTATATAAAAAAACTAAAAAGAACAGTAACAAAACAAAACAAAAAAAACCCAGAAAAATCAGGTCAATTAATGGGCAAGTGAGCAGACAGTAGTAAATAATAAATAGAAATTAAATATCAACAGAATTAAAAACATCAAACATTCCTAACCATCTGGGAAATGGAAATGAACACTACATTAAGATTTCGTATCACCGAAGAAGGAACACGTTTCATCAATAAGATCAATTCACAGACAACGCTGAGGAGGATATGGAGACGGCATAAAAACTGCCAAGGAAATGTAAACTAAAAAACCAGAGGAGTGCCATACAACCCAACTCCACCGTTCTGGAGTACTTACCCAAAGAAATCTAAATGGCTATACCACAGGGACAGCTGACATCCCTGTGACTCACATTGTGGTACTATTCACAATAAACCAGATATCCAAGCAGCCTAAGTGGCTGTCAATGCAGAGATAGGTACAACGTGGTTATATGAGCAATTGCACTTTAATCACCCCCATCCCCCCAAAAGAGGAAATTCCCATAACTACAGAAAATTTAACAGACATAAAGATCATTACGTTAAGTGAAATAAGCTGGATTCAGGAAGACAAGCACTGTGATGTGTCTGCAGTAAAAATGTCTATGAAGGGAGAAGGGTAGAGAGAAAAGAGGATCATGGGAGAGATAGATATTGTATGCTTCAACTCATATAAAAAATCTAGGTACACAGGTGCACTTGCACTTGGGTTCCAATTATGAAGGGATCTTTGAGGGCAAGAAATCTGTAGGAGTAAAGCAAAACAGCACATGCACAAAATGTTGCAATGAAATCCATTATTCTGCATGCTATTTAAAGTAATAAATAAAAAGAAAAATTTAGCATTAAATACCAAACAGTTCATGATTATTGGAAAATACACAAAGCAAAGGTAATACAAAGAATACTGAGAACTCCATGTTTCTCCATTTGGAAGCACTTTCTTAATATGTAGTCACAAATATCCTTGTGTCCACTGTCACATACTCCCTCTCTCAGGTTTTCACTGACCACTGGGTCAACCAGTCTATGGTGGAGGACAATAAATTTTTATTTAATACCATTTTATGATAGTTTTCTAAATCAGTCACAACTATTGGAAGAAAGAATAAATGACTGAATAGTGTCGCATAATTAGGTATATTCTCTTGTATTTTCAAGTATCTGACAAGAAATCCTAACCTTTGGGTATCTTTTACATACCACTTTCATGAGACATTAATGGAGAGTTGATTTTTAAAGTAATTTTAGGTAGTGAAAGCTTCCCAAGATAAAGTTTGGAAGTTTATAATAAAGCAAAACATTGCTGAAAGCAGGAAGCACATGAAGGCACAGAATTTACAGATACGTATTACAAGAGTAATATTGTGCCTGAATTTTAGGCTTTACAGCCCTGAAAATTTGTGAAAACAAAAATTCAGTTCAAGAAAACATGAAATGGTAACAAATTGCAGAGGAAAGGAATATAGATAGATACAAGTGGAGATCAAAGCCCTCCAGATAGCTGCAGATGTCATGCAAGGATTCGCTAAGCAGCACGCAGCAATCCCTGAGAGGAAAGAAAGCTCATTGTACACAAGTCACTCAAAAGGGATTTCTGATGAAATGAAACCTCAAAGGACGAGCAGGAAAAATCCTCCTACAGGCATTGCTCTTGATTATCCTGTGATTACAGACTGACAGCTGCAAAAACTCCAGGGCATATTATGTGACTCAGGGGAGGATATTTAAAGGAAAACAATCAATAATGACCAATAAAAATGTGGGCAATATTTTATGTGGAAACCAGCAAAAAATAAATGCAGCCCGTGGACATGCATTACTATTATTTATGCTAAGTAAGCATTCATTTATGCTAAGTCGGCAAAGGTACTTGCCACCAAGCACGACATCCTGAGTTTGGTCTCTGGGATTAACATGATGGAAGGAGAGAAGTGACTCCTGAAAGTTGTCCTCTGATTTCCACATTTGTATTGTGGCACAAACATGCTCTCTCAGTGTGTCTGTCTTTCTCTGTGTGTCTGTATGTCTGTGTGTCTGTCTGTCTCTCTCTGTCTGTCTGTTTCTATCTCTCTCTCTGTGTGTGTGTCCGTGTGTGTCTTTTTTTTTTTTTGGGGGGGGGGGGGTTTTCGAGACAGGGTTTCTCTGTGTAGCTTTGCGCCTTTCCTGGATCTCACTTGGTAGCCCAGGCTGGCCTCGAACTCACAGAGATCCGCCTGCCTCTGCCCCCCGAGTGCTGGGATTAAAGGCGTGCACCACCACCGCCCGGCTGTGTGTGTCTTAATAAATAAAAATGTAACTTAATGATAGTTTACAAATTCAAGGGGACTAACTTGAAGTTAAAATACATATCATGTGTACAATAACAAGAAAGAGAAGCTTGAGTTAACTGAGACACAGAACAGCAGTTGTGAAAGCCAAGTGTTTAGCAGCATTAGAAAGTCCAGAGAAGGTTGAAACTGTCCTATTGTCAAAATGGCCCTCATTGATGAAAGTGTGGTAAGGAAGGAAGGGATATGTGTGCCTTGCATGTTCCTGTCATTATGACTGGTCATCAATCATATCAACTTGTTCTAAAAGAAAGAAAATTGATGATTTATTCATTAATGCCTCAAGTATTATTTTATAGAATAATTATTTTGAGAAATATGAATATAGAGAATGTGGGGACTCAGGAGAAGTATCTGACAAGAAAACCAGAACCACAGCGGTCTTCCTCTGAAGTTGTTAAATAAAGTGAAAATCTTGATAGTAATTTTTACCTGAATATTATTTAGAAGACACTAAACTGTATAAAATTAAACTACCAAAAACTTAATGCCACAGTACTGCCTAAGATTCTGAATCACCAAATAAAAATCATTCCTAAATCAGGAAGCAAACATTTGAATTCCACGTAGGCACCAGTGGCCATAGAAAAGAAAGATAAATAATAGTGCTTGCCTAGCCGGGCGGTGGTGGTGCACGCCTTTAATCCCAGCACTCAGGAGGCAGAGCCAGGTGGATCTCTGTGAGTTCGAGGCCAGCCTGGTCTCCAAAGTGAGTTCCAGGAAAGGCACAAAGCTACACAGAGAAACCCTGTCTGGAAAAAAAAAAATGCTTGCCTAAAAAAGTAACATTAGCAATGTCCCACTTGGCACACACCCTCAGCCCTCAGACTTCAAGAGAAGAAGTCTTGGGACTGGAGAGATGGCCCAGCAGTTGAGAGTACTTGCTGCACAATCATAAGGACTAGAGTTTGGAACTCAGCACCCACAAAATAAGCTAGACATCACTGGTATACCTGTGACCCCAGCCCAAGGGTGGGGTGAATCAACAGTGGGCAGAGACAAAAGGATCAGTGTGCCTTGCTGGCTTCCAGCCTAACTGAGAAAAGGGAAACTCGAGGTTCAGAGAGAAACCCTGCCTCAAAGGAGCAGGCAGGGAGTAATAAAAGAGAGTGCCTGATGCTGGTTTCTGGCCTCAGTGCCCCCACGGACACATCCAGATGTAAATCAATAACTTTTCAAAAAACAAGGGGTTGTGAAGATAGCTCACTAGTTAAGAAAATCTTCTGGAAGCTCATAGCCACAGGTAACTCCAGTTCCTGAGAATCCAGTGCCTTCTTCTGGCCTCCAAGGCACCAGATACACAGTTAGTGCAGTTATGTGCATTCCGGAAAGTACCTGTACACATAAAGTAATAATAAATAATTGTTTAAGTTCTAAAAAATAAAACAAAGAAAAAGGAAAGAAAGTAAACTACACTACAGATTCAAAGAAATAGTACTATAGCTAGAGTTTTCCTGCCTGGCCCACAGTCAGGACAAATCTCTCTCACCCGCCAGTCCCACAGCCACTCAGACCCAACCAAGTAAACACAGAGACTTATATTGGTTACAAACTGTATGGCCGTGGCAGGCTTCTTGCTAACTGTTCTTATAGCTTAAATTAATCCATTTTTATAAATTTATACCTTGTCACGTGACTTGTGGATTACCGGTACTTTACATCTTCCTTGTCCTGACAGCGGCTGGCAGTGTCTCTCTCACCCAGCTTCCTGTTCTCTCAATTCTCCTCTCTGTTAGTCCCACCTATACTTCCTGCCTGGCCACTGGCCAATCAGTGATTTATTTATTGACCAATCAGCAACACATTTGACATACAGACCATCCCACAGCACTTCCCCTTTTCTTTTCTTCAAAAGGAAGGTTTTAACCTTTACACATCTCCAAAGTCAGCTTGGTATATTTGTCGTACCTTTAACTAAGGAGGACATTGAAAAATTATGGACAGAAAGTGAACCTTGGCAAAGAGCTTGCAGTAATTTTTTGGGAGAAATTAACAGCAAATATCCCAAAAGCGATAGAATTGATCTTATAAAGAGAGCTGATTGGATCTTGCCTCGAATTGTACGGGAAAAGCCCATATCTGGAGTTCATACATTTTATACAAACAAACAAGGAAAGGCAGGTTACAAATCAAAAAATTTAAGTAAAGTGGTTCAAGGTCCTTATAATTCAGTTCAAAAATCAGAATTGTATGCTATTCTGTTGGTATTAATGGATTTTTCAGAACCTCTCAACATAGTAACTGACTCTCAGTATGCTGAAAGAGTAGTATTACATATTGAGACTGCAGAATTTATCCCTGATGCTTCAAAATTAACTTCACTATTTATTCAATTACAGGATACAATCAGAAAAAGGAGTCATCCTTTATATATAACTCACATTCGATCCCATACTGGTCTGCCAGGCCCTCTAGCACAAGGCAATGATGAGATTGATAAATTATTGATAGGAAATGTGCTGGAGGCCTCAGAATTTCATAAAAAATATCATGTCAGTAGTAAAGGTTTAAAAAAGGATTTTTCCATAACCTGGCAACAAGCCAAAGAAATAGTAAAAAAATGTCCTACTTGTTCCTTCTACAATCAAACGCCATTACCAGCAGGATGTCACCCAAAGGGTACTCAAAGGAATGAAATCTGGCAGATGGAAGTGTTTCACTTTGCAGAATTTGGAAAACTGAAATATGTACACCACACTATTGATACTTATTCAGGATTTCAATGGACAACTGCTTTGAGTTCTGAAAAAGCTGATTCTGTAATCACGCATTTGCTAGAAGTTATGGCCATCATGGGTATACCTGCACAAATCAAAACTGATAATGCTCCATCATATGTCTCTGTTAAAATAAACGTTTTTTGCTTATTACAATATAAAACATATTACAGACATAACAAGTAATCCTATGGGTCAAGCAGTTATAGAAAGATCAAACAGAACTCTAAAGGATATGCTAAATAAACAGAAAGGGGTAAAAAAAAACCCAGAAACAGACTACATAATGCTCTATTAACTTTAAATTTTCTTAATGCCAATGAGAAAGGAACAACAATAGTACTCTACACATTTTCAAATGTTAATTAAAAGGAAAAGAAAAAAACTTAAACTAGAAGCAATTTTTGTAGCTTGAGAAACCCTTCACAGTTCCACAGCAGCCCTACACTGCTGACACTGGCAGGCTGACTCACTGAAGGAGTTCATATGTAGCGTCCACACCTTCATGCATCCAGCTGAGTGTTTGCAAACACCCTGGATGAATTATGGCTATGCTTATTCAAAAGCAGTCCCTAGACTTAAGAAAACCATGTGTCTGTTTTCTACAGCAATATTGACCGCCAGATTGAATCAGCCACCCAGCATACTGATCAATAGAGCAAGGAGTGGCTATTTAATACACAGGAAACACCATTTCAGATGAAGAATAGTCACTTCACAGGCTGCCTCTGACTTCTGAGTTTATCTATATCGGCACAGCCTTCAGACTGGGTATCTTGGAAGGATGGAATTGTAATTTGGAGAAAGTGTAAAGCTTTTATGTACACGAATGTTATAGAGACTAACCACCTTTCATGGATTTTAGAGTCTTATTTATAAATCGTGACTGACTCTTTCTGCTGTGGCTTTGATATTTGACAATGCCAGGATAGCTCTGCTCAATGAATTGCTACAAGCTTCTCCCTTCTCATCAATCACTTGCATGGTGCAATCCTATGTGGCCAATTATTTTAAGACTTACACAAGATATATATAGATAGATAGATAGATAGATAGATAGATAGATAGATAGATAGATAGATATAGATATAGATATAGATATATAGATATAGATATCCAGCAAAGTCTAGAACATACCATGTACAAATAAATGTTCATTAAATAAACTGTTCTATGAATGACTGCATGAATGAATGAGTCACTAAGGATCCATATGAGTTTCTTAGAGCTTGGAAGAAAGGGGGAGTTAGTTATGCACATCTGGCTCTCTAGACTCCTACTTTCCATGCGATGAAGCTAAGCTGAGCACTTGTGATGCTTAGCTTTTACAGTTAACGACACAATGTACAGTCATCTAGAAAAGAACCACAATAGAGAAAATGTACAGATCAAATTAGCCTTTGGCCATGTCTCTGATTCATAGTTGATGTGGGAAGGGGAGGGCCCAGCCCACTGTGGACAGCATCATAACTGGACAGGTAAGCCTAGGCTATTTAAAAAAGCTAGATGAGGACAAGCCAATGAATGAGCCAGTAAGCAGCTTTCCTCCATGGGTTCTGCTTCAGCTCCTGCCTTGAATTTTCTTAGTGATTGACTGTGGCATAAAGTGTAAGCCAAATAAACTCTTCTTCTCCAAAGTTGCTTTTAGTCAGAGGGTTTTATTGTAGTATCAGAAAAGCAAGCTAGAATAGCTACCAAATAAAAAGAGCCAACCAGAAAACTAGAAGGCAGCAATAATAAGTGTTTTCATTGAAATAATGATTACTAAGTGCTAAGTATTTGTTTATATTACTTAGTAATAATGACAATAAGAATAGACCTTAGGACACTTTGCCAAGAGTTACAGAAAGTACTTTATATAGTTGCTCTGTCAACATTTGTGAGATGATGTGAATAAGATAGTGTACCAATGACATAAAAAAGAAGCTATTCTAGCCAAGGAACCAATAAGTTTAGTAAAGGTGATTCACAGGAGCATGAATAAGGGATCGCCTACAAGCAAAAGAAACGCCTGTATACCCCTGGAAAAAATACATCTCTTCCACCCAGCAACCCTTAACTGTTAATTGCTATCAGTTCCTGGGAGGGGTATAGTTCATAATCACTTCTCTTCAGCAACCATTAACTGCCTATAAAACCCTTGCATCTCCTGAGGCCCTCTCTCTAGCATCCATTAGTTGTCCATAAATCCTTGCATATAGACATGGCATCATGAGCCCTTCCTCTCCTCCATGATGGAAACTTAATAGTCCAATTTTGTATGGAACTCCTTTGAGAAATTGCAGATGCTAAGAATTCAAGGAGGTAATGACCATGCCATGCCCAAGGCCAGCATTCCGCAACCATGCGCTATAATGTAGGATTTTTCAGAGCATCTTACAAAGTATGTGCTATGTCTACCCACATGTATTCCATGAGATTTTTACCCTCAATCATCAATGACATTGGTCCTCTCCTCCGGGGATCAGTTTGGGTGACACTTTCCTCAAGTTGTTCAAAGTCCTTGTGAGCCCTTTCCTTACCTTTAGAATGAAAACATCTTTTCTTGAGGAAAGACAATGCGCCACAGTCTTAAATTATTAAATTAAATACTTTTCCCTGGATCTGGTGAAGTGTGGACTTCCTGTGTGTTTTGAAACTTGTTGCTTCCTGGGAAGTTCATTATAGCAACGTACAGCCTAGACATTAAGAAGTTTCATTCTTTTTTGTCTTTGTCCTGTAGCTAGAGTTTTCCTGCCTGGCCCATGGTCAGGGCAAATCTCTCTCACCCGCCAGTCCCACAGCCACTCAGACCCGATCAAGTAAACACAGAGACTTATATTAGTTACAAACTGTATGGCCGTGGCAGGCTTCTTGCTAACTGTTCTTATATCTTAAATTAATCCATTTCCATTAATCTATACCTTGCCACATGGCTCGTGGCTTACCGGGATCTTCCCATGCGGCTTGTCATGGTGGCAGCTGGCAGTGTCTCTCTCTCAGCCTTCCACTTCCCAGAATTCTTTTCCTTGTCCTGCCTATACTTCCTGCCTAGCCAATGGCCAATCAGTGATTTATTTACTGACCAATCAGCAACACACTTGACATACAGACCATCCCACAGCATTGTCCAGCTCGATGACCACCTACTCACTACCTGACTCCTCTCTAGCAATCTCTTATTCTTCTATGTATAGAGACACCACTGCTATTCAAGGGTTAGGGTGAGCAATAAGTGTGGAGAATCACTCCCATGTGTATTAGTTGATTTTTCTGTTGCTGAAATAAAATACTTCAACAAAAACATTTTTTAAAAGAAAATGTTTATTGTCACCTATAGTTTGAAGATACTTAGTGTATCATTGCAGAAGAGAAGCCATGGTAGTAGTAGTAGGAAATAGCTGGTTACATTGCTTTGTAAATCAGGAAGAGAGTGAATAAGAAATAAGAGAGTGAATAAACCTCCAGCGTCCCCCACCACTCCCAATTACTTACTTCCTACGAAAACATTCTTTCTCTTAAAGACTCTATCATCTTCCATTGGGGTTAAATCAAAGCTTTCACTTTAAAGCGAATGAATCACAATTTATTCTGGAGTCAATTTAGAGTGATCATCTCCTAGGAACACAAATTCAGATCTCTGGAAATATAATGTGCCAGTGTGGAAGCAGTTCCATGCAGCTTTTATATTAACAGAAAAAAGAACACTATAAATCAAGGCATTTTAAGAATATATTGTTGGAAATATTAAGTGGGCAGTTATGGAAAGGCAGAGGAATTTCAACTACAGGTCTTAAATGCTAACTGATGACATTTTTAGCCCTTCCTTTTTGTGAACACCATTGTGTTTATTTGAAAAGTTTTATTTGTTTATCAGGGTATGCCTGATACAGAGGTGAGCAAGGAATGGCTCTTTAGAAGGTTAAATGCATCCAGTGAGAAATTGTAACAAGACCAGAATCATTCCACACTCTGCATAGTCAGTGAAGTTATCAGTCAATCAGCATATGCAGATTCACCCTTAGGTCACACTTCCCAAACAGTTCCACCAGCTGGGATCCAAGTGTTCTAACATAGAACATATGTGGATGCTTCACATGCAAACCTTGACATCTTACAGCCTATCAATGCAGGGATTTGAGAGCAACAAGACTCCACAGCCCAGTTGTGCATGACCCAAACACCTGAGATGTAGCACACTCCCAATCCTCAAAGAGAAAAAGATGTAGAATTCTCAGCTCCTCCAAAACCAGGTCTGCCTGTATTCCACCATACTTCTTGTCATGAGGATAATGGACTAAACCTCTAAAATTGTAAGCCAGCTCCAGTGAAATGTTTTCCATTATAAGAGTTGCTGTGAGCCGGGCGGTGGTGGCGCACGCATTTAATCCCAGCACTCGGGAGGCAGAGCCAGGCGGATCTCTGTGAGTTCGAGGCCAGCCTGGGCTACCAAGTGAGTTCCAGGAAAGGCGCAAAGCTACACAGAGAAACCCTGTCTCGAAAAAAGAAAAAAAAAAAAAAAAAAGAGTTGCTGTGACCATGGTGTCTCTTCACAGCAGTAGAAGTCCTAAGACAGTGTCCATTGAAGACCTGGCCCCATTTATCATGTTTTTATATTCATCTAGTCCTCTGACCACTTCTCATCTGAAGATTCAGAAAAGTAGGCCAAATTAACAGAGCCACATGGCCACTTTGTAGTGACTTTACAAGGCATGTCCATTTTGGAAAGGAAAGCTACATTATCTCAGTAAAAGGATAACTATTTCTCCCACCTCTTTAGCATGGCTTAAGGTGACTCTGCCTTTCTGAGGGGTGTCCCTTAGTCAAATGATTGATCAGCTTAATTGTCTTATCTCTTAAGGGAGGAGAAAATGGATGTCTCCACCAAAAGGCAGATTTCATTTCATCAGAGGGAAATAGGTTTTCCTTAATGGGCCTGTAATGGTGTGGCATCAATTTCCTAAAAGTGTATTTGTGTGTGTGTGTGTGTGTGTGTGTGTGTGTGTGTGTATGTGTGTGTGTGTGTTTGTGTGTGTTTGTGTGTGTGTGTGTGTGTGTGTGAGTGTTGGGGATTTGATGGGAGTAGATTGTAAAGCCTTTGAATTTAGTTTCATAAATTCTATTTACCATGCAAATTTGAACAATGTTCAGGTTTTCTTTATTAATAAATTGTTTTCATTTACTAAGCTATGGAGAAAAGTGACCCTACAGAATCAAATCCTTAAAAATTGTCAACTAAAACAAACATCTGTCTTGCAAATATAACTTTGTATTTTATTAGATACTTAAAGCAACCATTTCTTTTTCATTCTTATCAACTTCTGCTTTTATTGCTGAGCTAAGTTACTGACAAGGGAATAGACAATTCTGTTCTTTCCATAGTCTAATACCCCCATGCCATTAATCTACATTGCTATCAAGCATGTATTCTTTTCAATTAGTTAAGGCCTATTAAAAAGCATATTTGCTTAATCCATGTTAAAGTCCTTCTGCAAGCACGTGTGTAACTATACTGACAGGAGAGAAGACATTTTAAAGAGAGATACTTGTGATATCAGACTACTGAAACAATGGAGCTGAAAGAATTGGAATGTCCCCAGGAGTCCAGTGCTTATGGAAGAGGAAGGCCGAAGCCTTGGTGACAGCTAGAGGAGGAGCTGGCTCCCAAGAAGGGACTTATACCATTCCTATAACTGTCAGGCCACTCTGAAGAAATGACTGGAGCCAATGACGGGTAAGTGATGGGTTGGACTTCACTTGTCCTCTTGTAGAGGTCACCATGTTTAGTCATAGACTGAAGTCCAGATTCTTGTGTCTGGGAATCACTGCACTAGAGACTCACAGTTAGTAATGGAAACAGACACAGTCCATTAAGAAAGAGAAGGCCACTCTTGTGTCTTAGTCAGTGTTCTATTGCTGTGAAGAGACATTATTACCATGGCAACTCTAATAAAGAAAAGCATTTAATTTGGACTTGCTTACAGTTTTAGAAGTTTAGTCCATTGTCATCATGGCAAAGAATATGGCAGCATGAAGGCAGACATGGTACTGAAGATGTAGCTGAGATGTCTACACTCTTATCAGCAGGCAGCAGGAAGAGAGGGCCACTGGGCCTGGCTTGGACTTCTGACATGTCAAAGTCTCCACCTAGTGACACACTTCCTCCAGCAAGGCCATACCTAGCCCAACTAGGTCATATCTAATCCCTGTCAAGTAGTGCTACTCCCTAATGACCTAGCATTCAAATAGATGAGCTTATGAAAGCCACTCCTGTTCAAACCACCACATCTATGAACGGGAGCAGGCCTTGAACTGGGAAAAGCATAATCTGAAAGCTCGAGCCACCAATCTCATGACCCACATGGGTCTTCTACATCGTGTTTGTTATCTCTGGTGTTAGTGTATTAGGGTCTTGTCCACAGTCTGTCTGCTAAGTGTAGCCCAGTTCAGAAAAGAGTTTCTAGTTTTTCTGTCAAGTGGCTTTTCCCATGTTAGTCTTGATGCTTCCTTGCCTTCCTGCCCCAGCTAGACATCTTTACTTCTTATTCTCCTTGGTGTGGAGACATTAATTGAGCCTCTTTCATTTTTTTTTTTAAATCCTGGAACCACCAGCCATGTTGAGTTTGGAGAAATGTTGAAACTGTTCTGACATCTGTGTTGTCATTTTACAATCAGGAATGGGAACTGAGTGATAGTTGTGAGTTAATTACAATGCCAGATTTTGCTAAGTGGTCATTAAGTGCTATGAATATACATCCAAAAAGAAAAAAAAATCTCAGGAAGAATGAAACAGCATTCCAAAGAAGTTAGGATCTTTTCAAACTCACTGTAACTGTCAGTGGCAAAGCTGATCTGTATAAAGAAAGCCCACATGCTTCCGGATTCCCAGGGCAGCACTCCCCTGGAGTCATACTGCTTTTGTGCTGTGTACATGGCTCCTAAGACAGGTCTACTTCAGTGGTTAGTGCTAGTTGTCAACAGAGCCTGAGACCACCAGAGAGATGGGTCTCTGAGCATGCCTGTGAGGATCAGCTACATTGTGTTGAGGAGTGAAGACCCATCTACCTAGGTGACGCCATTCCCTGGCTGAGCATCAGTCTGCCTTGGTCACTCTCTGTTTCCTGACTGTGGATGCCATGTGACCAGCTGTTTCAAGCTCCTGCCACCTGACTTCCCTTCCATGATGGCTGCTCTTTGAACTGTGCGCCTTGGAATAAACCCTTCCTCCCTTACGTTGATTTTTGTCACAACAACAAGAAAACAAACTAAGACTAAGACTAAGATGTCCAAAGTGCTGTGAAACAGGAAGGTACAGATCTGAAGCCCACAAGCACCATTCCATTTCCATCATGTTGCTCAGCACTTGGTTTGGTTTACTTAGAAAAGTAATGACTCATAGAGAGCAGAGAAACTGGTCCTTGTCTTCTGACCTGCACCACCTACTCTGCTCTACTCGTTAATGGAAAAATAAATAGAAGAATGGCATCCTCCATACCAAGCTGCTCAGCCCCCCTCACTTCCCATCGATCTCTGTTTATCATGGTCACAGCCCACAGCTCTGAATCCTGACTTCCCTAACACCCCACCCACATTTTCTGATCTCAATCTGTCATATTGCTTTTCTCTCCAGCTTCATCAATTTTTCTTCAAATCACATTCTTTGCATATTTCTGTCACCTACATCTGCCTCCTTAAGGTCACTTCCAATTTTTTAGGAAACAAACAGCATGTTGCCTCTACCCCAAAACCACCTAACAATTCAGAGAAAGACACTGACCGAGAAAAATCATGCAATTACTGGAAAGAAATGTCCTTTGTAGTCAGCATCTCTGACTACAGCCCTGGCCCCAGCCTACAAAGGCAAGATTTTTGCATTACTATCATCAAAAGCCCATTACTTTAAGGAGGACCACACACATTTTTAAATGATGGTGCCAAGGTATTTGTGTGACCCTTCAGTTGGTAAATAGTGAGTGCTCTACACTGGACCAGTAATGCAAGAGGTATTGGAATATTTAAAATATGAGACAATCAGGCACTGAACCTAATATTTGCTCTTTGAATCACTTAGCTATAATTTATCAGCTCCCTGGGTCTCCTGAATTTCCATGGACAGAGCATATATCACAAAAACCTCCAGTGCAGGCAAAGGTCATAACACCTGGTAAGTTCCATGGTGATGATATTAGAATTTAAAGATACATTCATTTTCTGAAATATTCCATTCCCTTATGAAGTGAGGACAGACCAAGGGTCATCCCAAACAAAATTAGACAAATCCTTTTCCTCTGCTCATAAATCTCATAAAGCCTGTCATAGCCTTCTGAGGTCATTTTGCATAATACTATTTTATTTGCCTCTTACCTTTTTCTCTCCCTATTATTTCTCATCTTACTCATATATTGATTAGGTATGTTAAGTGACTTAAATATATATCATGAAAAATTATGACTATTTGTTTCTTAAAATCTTTGAGCATATATTTAGCAATATGTAACTCAGCTCAGAGGAAATGCTTTCCTGGCCTTATCACTCAAAGGGCAGAAGTAGAGGTGAGGGTGTGCGAGCCAGTAGGTGTTCTCTGGAAAAGGTAAGTACAAGCAGACCAAGCTGAATTTTAACTTTTGCCATTTTGTAACTGAAGGGTGTTGGCACACTATTAAATCCACCATATTGTCACTTGCTAATCTGCATACTGGGGGTTTATTGAAATTGAAAAATAAATTCTGTAATGTAATGAAAATACCTAAATATGCAGTATTAACAAACACATAAACCTATATATTAAGCTTGTTTCCCAGTACATAGTATATTCATAGAAAGCAGAGACTGTTATCATTAACTGTTTAAATGTTTCAGTAGATACAAGTAATGAATTTCACTAAGATCAGAGTTAGGAAGTGTGTTTGAACTTGATTCTGTATTTCCTTGTGAGACTTCAGTGAGCAACATATTGGCACTTTTTAATTAATTAGATTATTTATTAACTTATATTTGTTTGTGATTATGTCATCTGCACATACATGAATACAGGTATGTACACCGTGTTCATGTGTGCAGAGGCCAGAGGTGGACCTTATATATTCTGTTCTGTTACTCTCCATCTTATTTACTTGAGGCAGGGTCCTCTGCTATACCTGGAGCTAGGCTGGTGCTCAACAAATCTTAGCGATCCTCCTGTGCTCCCCATATACAGCATTGAGGTTACAGGCTCATAAAGCTGCACCTGGCTTGTTCTATAGGTGCTGAGGACTTGAACTGAGGTTCACAGCCTTGTTCAGCAAGGTTTCTTATCCACTGAGCCATCTCTCTTGCATCTTAATGTACGTATTCATGGAAAATGAAGTTGGTGGTACCTCAGTGACAGTTATAAGGTAGTGAGAAATGGAGCTTAGGTACGAATAAAGACACCCTGTGTCCAGCACATGGTGGAACTATGTTTTGTTTGTGTGGTGTAGTTTGGGTTTTTATGCACATGTGTATAGATGCTGTACATGTATACCTGTGTATATATGGGGAAACAAGAAACTGACACCAGCTGCTTCCCTCATCTTATATTTTGAGAGAGGATATCGCACTGAACTTGGAGTTTGACAATTTAGCTGTCCTGGAGAGTTCCAGGATCTTCCTGTCTCTAATTCCCTCGTGCTGGAATTGGAGACATGTGTTACTACACAACCTTTTCACATGAGTGCAGGGACCTGAATTCAGGTCTTAATGCTTGTATGGAAGGCACTTTAATAATGGAGCTTGTTCCCTAGTTAGACTTGATTTTGTGGTCTTTTTGTTGTTGTTGTTGTTACTGTTGTTTTGGTTTTTCTGCTTGTTTGTTTATTTTCGTTTTGTTTTGTTGTGAAATTAAGTTTTTTTTTTCCTAAATTTCCTGGCTTTAGAAATATGTATTACTATAAGAATAAAGGTAAGTAAAATATGTTTTTAGATGCAGACTGAAGGGAAAAACAGCAAAGGGCAAGTTCTGTCTCTTTGACTAGAAACAATGAAAACACAATATCAATATAGTGATGATCTAGTCCCTCAGGAGGTTTGTATGTGTGCAGCTCCACAATATAATGACCATCTTGGCATTTGAAGTATATGGTTCTGGGCCAGCAAGACACCTTAGTGGGTAAAGATGCTTGTTGCCAAGTCTGAAGACCTGAGTTCAATCCCTGGGTCACACATGAAAGAAGGAAAAACCACCTCCCATAAGTTTTCCTCTGAGCTACACATGTGCACCGCAACATGCACAATCCACTCCCCGCAAAAAAAATAAATAAATAGAAGTATTGAACTATGTAATTGACAATGACTACAAATCAGAAGAATCCATCCTTTTCTGTTTTGGAGACAGTAGACTGATTACACATTAATTTTCTGTCTTTTTAAAAATGTGTTCTCTTCTCATAGAATGCACCCAACTGCAGTTTGCCTGCTCTCCACTCTTCCCAGCTTCCCCCACACCTGCAGATCCATTCCTTCTCCATGTCCCTTCTCAAAAGAGCAGGCTTCTCAGTGATGTCAACCAAAAACATCACAACAAGATAAAATCAGACTAGACACAACTCCTCAGATCAGGGCTAGATGAGATAACCTAGTAGGGCAACAAGGGTTACAAAAGCACCCTGCCTGAAAATATGGCAAAAAAATAAATTTGTTCAATTGGCTCGAAATATGACCTAATAGAAAGTCATTATTGTTATTAGTAGTAGTAGTAAGAGTAGTAATAGTAGTAGCAGCACTTTGAGATTGGGTAGCCCAGGCTGGCCTGGAACTTAAACCAACTGTCTGTCTCTACCACCTAAGTGCTGGGATTAAAGCCTTTTGGTAGCACACCCAGCATCAACAGTTATTTTAATTTTAATTTGAAAAACTCATGACTGATATCTGAGTCAAAAGCATGCCATTGTAAATGTGCAGTAGAAACCTTTTTCTCCTAGTACAAAAATGCATTTGAAGTATTAATATATGTTATATGAAGAAGATAATAAAAGGAAAATTTAGTCACTTTCCTGCAGAACTACAGTGCTTTGGATATAATGGGCTTAGAACTAGAGCTACATGTTGGGACTGGAGGGTGATGCAATGAAGAAAACACTGGCTGGCCAAGCTTAAAGACCTGAGTTCAAATTCCCAAAATCCACATAAACTTGGATATGGTCACATATTCTCTCTGTAACCCTGGTGCTACTGTGGGGGGATCATGGAATTTCTAGAGGCTCTTGTGGCCTTTAGTCCAGCAATCAGCAAGGAAAACCTGTCTGAAGGGGCTGTGGGGGTGTGGAGTGGGAATTCATGCCAGAGACTGTCCATTGACCTCCATATGTGTGATGTAGTGCACGCACTTGCACACACACACACACACACACACACACACACACACACACACACTTCATTGTAACATCATTCCAAAAGAAATAAATGAATGTTCTTGGGATTTAGCTCAATGATAGTGATTGGCTAGCACACCCAAAGCTCTGGGTTCCTTCTGCAGCGGACCCGGGCACCGGGTCAGGGGAGAAGCAACAACAAAACCTTTTAACCCTGCTGATGAACACAGTTCGTTACTGTCTTTCACAAAACTCTGCTACTGCTCAATTCCAACTCTGCTCTCCCCAGCCCCACTGCTCTTGTTGTGCCTGGTTTCAGCACTCCACGCTTGGTTTCCTCCATGTGTTTGTATTTCCTGCACAAGGGTGAATGAATGGTGTGTCCTTGAGATGCTTCACTCTTCAGACACTATTCAATTCACCACCCACTGCTCTGTACCACATCTCCTGCCTACTCTTTTTCTTCCCTTTTGTTCCCTTACTTCCCTCGTCCCTTCTGTTTTCTCCGTTCTTTTTCTTCCTCCCTCCCACTCCCCCCTTAGCCCTTCCCTTCCTCTCTCTTTGTTTTGGTAGTACTTAGCAACGTTTGGTTTACACTTCATTTTTTAAAAACATATCTTATAGTTCAACCTGATGGATGAATAGAACTTTTTGTCCTTGGGCTCCACTGCTGGATCCTCAGCTCCAGAAGAGTACCTTGTTACTTGGTATATTTGATAAATTAGTGTTGAACTAATATTTTTAGAAAATAAAAAAGAAAGTCATTAGTGGAGCATTCATATCAAAGAATTTCTAATTTTAAAACATGAAAGAATGATGCCCTTTATGTGGTGGCACAAGCCTGAATCTCCTCACTGGGAGGCTAAACAGGATTGTGAGTTCAAGAGCAGCTTGGGCTACATGGCCAGATGTTGTCTCAAAGGACAAGGCTGGGGAGAAAGCTCAGTGGGTAAGAGTGCTTTCTTCAAGCAAAGGGCCCTGGTTTTGATTACCTAATACCACCACAAAAAATAAACAAAAGCTAAATGTGACCATGTATTTATATCTATCACTGTGGTGGGGAGCAAGACAGGAGGATGACTGAGGATTGTTGGCTGCCAGCACAGCTCCAGATTTCCTGAGGGACCTTGACTCAAAGGCAGAAAGTGATAGACCAGAACATGAGATAGCTTCCTTTCATCTAACACACATGCACATGCAAACACCCTACAGACACCTATATATACATCAGAAAGATAAATTTAAAAAAAAAAAGAGTCAAATATGTTATCCAATAAAACTTGGAACAGCACCGGAAATACAAAGAGGTTACCATGAGTATACGCCTATCAAAAGTAAGATAGCAAGGTTTGAAGCAGGCCGTGCTCGGAGAACACAGCCTCTGCTCCCTTGTTCACAATGTGGCTGCCTCTTACGGTTTTTGCCCAGTGACCAAATCACTTAGAAGAGAATCTTGGAAAGTTGTTCATTCAGCACAGGGCTCAGGACTGTGTGTTTGTGTATGGTTGTGGATATTACAATACCTTGCAGTACAGCTGGAAGTAGTGGGTAGAGCGGGTGCCAGGCTACCTCCACTTAAGCAGAAAATAATCAGGGTGCAGTTAGACAAAACAAAATAACTAACAATGTCAATATTTTGATTTAACCAGCAATGTGAAAGGAATTAAAGCTGTGGAGGGGGAGCCTAGATAATAGTTGAAGAATTCATATCTTCAAGAGCTATAGAGAACCTAGCATAGGCTTTGCAAATCATCAAATGATAGTATTCAGACTTGTACATGTCCCAAAATTATAATTTTGAAGTACATAAAATGTGGCTTATAGTAGACATAAATAATGCATGAGATTTTAAAGACTAATCAAAATAATTATTTTCTTGGATGAGATGGAGACATAACATAGTTCAGACGGTAAAATTATATATATACATATATGTATATATATTGGTTTTTCGAGACAGGGTTTCTCTGTGTGGTTTTCGTTCCTATCCTGGATCTTGCTCTGTTGACTGGGCTGTCCTCAAACTCACAGAGATCTGCCTGGCTCTGCCTCCGAATGCTGGGATCAAAGGCAAGTGCCACTGCTGCCTGGTGTAAAATAGTATTTTAACTAAATATATATGTTGTTTATTATGACTGGGAGAACATGCCACAGTGTTCAAATAAAGGTCAGAGGTGAACCTCTGGGAGCACTGTCTCTCCTTCCACCATGTGGGTGTTGGGTGCTGGGGAGTAGCAGGTCCTCAATCTCAGCAGAAGGCCTCTTTACAGAGCAACTTTATTGGCCTTGGTTCATTGCTACTTTGAATGCCTATGTAGAAAAGCAACCCTGTCTCTCTGTAAGCAAATTTTATAGTTCATGTTCATAGTGCTGCAATTCTTGCTTCTCAGCTGGGTGGAGACTTAAAACACACTCTAGAGAAGAGATCCCTTTCCTTCTCATGTCTCCATGATAACCCTGTCTTTCTTTCCTACTTCATGAGTTCAGTATTGAAATGCCCACCATTTGAGGTCATCTGACTGAGAGACAGAGCCAAGGAGAATGCTTGAATTGACTTCTTCCAGAAGTGATGCCTCTCACTTCAGCAGGAGGCCAGTGCTTCTCTACAGCCTCCTTAGGTTGGAGCAAAGCTTGGGAACGGACTTTTCTCCCCATGTGCCATCCTCAGGACAGGTCTCCCAGGAACCCGAACCCCCTGTGTTGGCTGCCTTCACTTGTCATTGCATCTCTCCTTTAGGTCATTGGTGCCCACGAACTTCGTGTGTTTTTCCAATGCGAGAGCTGAGGCTATTTCTTGACTTAGAAATCACAGAGAAAACTTCAAAGGCTTCAATTTAAAGTAGAAAATTAGGCCTTAAAATATATGAATGGTTCCTAAGCCAGAATCAATGGACCATTCCCTCCCTCACTTGTGTCTCTCACAACTCTTGTCATTAAATACCACTAAAGACACTCGGTGTTCTTTAGGTGATCAGATGAATGAACAGATCATTAAAAAGTGATCAGCGTCGGTGAAGTCAGCAGACAATTGCACTTGAGAGGGGACCCTGTGGAATAAGGCACTGGCTGACAATCTTGTCTGCTTTGCAGCTTAGGCTATGCACAAACTTCTCAAATTTCATAAAACAGTATATAAAAATAATGATTTACTCAAATTTTGGCCACCCAAATTCTTCAAATACAGCAAAGTCTTCCATTGTGAACAAGCAATGTGGTGCAGAAGCTGTGGGAAAATAAAGATCCAAAGAAATCTTCCAGTTCTTAAAAGTACCCAGAAGCCTAAGAGATGAACCGCTCCAGAGAGTTGGCTTTCAACTCCGCAATAATTTCTCTCTCTCTAAGCTATCATATATAATTATACCTCATCTTCTTCTAGGCCTGGAGGCTGCCAGTGGCCAAGGACAGCACTTGGAGCAGTAAACATCATTTTTACAAGATCATTGTTATTAATCTAAATGTAATTGGAAATGTATTGCAAGTAGGAGTTGGCTATATTACATGACAGTCACTAAGGCGCAGAGGATGTCTGATGCCTGTAGGACATTGGAGGCAGTAAATCACAGTGTGATTCTACAGAGTAGGAAAGTAAAATGGTTGGGAGTCTTCTGCGACCTTGAATATGCCATCAATATCTCATTTTGGGGTTCTCAGGACACCTTTCTAACATAGAACAAAAATGCCTAGCACAGTGACTAGGCCATCAGTACTGCTAAGAGTCATATATGAAGTTTATGTGGGGAAGCATTGGCATTAGTAAAGATGAGTTATAAGGAAAAAGCTGCCACTTTGGCATCCCAGTGCCAAAAATGGTTGTTATTGCTTCCTGGAGATATGTTTAATCCAATTCCCTTGTCTCTATCTAGTCTTATTTCACAATATCTTATATAGACAAATCTTTTGTTGACCTCCATTGTTAAGAAAATGCCTTCCACTTTCCCACCAAAATCATTTTTCAGACTGACATATTGTTTTTCTGCACACAGACTCTTTACTCTGTCTCAGTTTTTATTTCTGCTTAAGAATACCTTCTCTAGAGAAATTCTGGTGGATTCCCCCCCAAAAAAAGAACATTTTGGATACTCAGTATTTAATGTACCATTTAATAAAATCAGCAAGATGATGAGTATTCTGAATAGAGAAGCCGCATCTCTCACGGCTTTCTGGAATATCACGTTTTAAAAGGAATGGGCATTTTACTTACCTTTTATTACAAAGTAAACATCCCATTTAGTCCCTAGACTTTAACTCTGATTTGTTAATGTTTTCCTGTTTAAAAAAATGGGAAGTTAAGTACATAAGTAATTAGAAGTAAAAATAGGAAAAATTTTCTCAGCCTCAAAATTTATACTACCTTCTTCCTTGTTTTCAGCTTTCAGGGTTAGCCTGACCATGACCATGTCACATGGGTCACATGTTATCCAAGCCTCACTCCTCAAGAAAACTGCCTGTGCTGATATGGGAAGCATTGTGTCCTTGGGAGGTGTAGAGATTTTCCTGTCTCAGAGGTCCATAGCTTGGAGTAAGGTGCTACACAATTCAACAGCCACCATAGCCACCACGAGCTAGTGGCTTCTGGATTTTGTTTTTCATAAACTCTCAGAACATCAGTTTAGAAAGGAGTGCATCATGGCATTGTAAGTGGGAACTTAAGAGAGAAAGAAGGCAGAAATCTTGTATAGGAAGAGTGGGTCTGGGAAATGGTGTTCCATTGACACTAGTCAAGGCTGTTTCTAGGATGTATGGAAGAAACTTTGGTGATATTTGGGAGATATCAGTCCAGTCCAGATGACTCCGATATATGGTGTCCAAGTGACCCTCAGTTTCAGTCATATGTAAGTTCTGGATGGGGTGCTTATCTCTATATTATCAATATAATCAATTTACCAAGAAGCCAGAGTTCCTTTCTGACATCCCTGTCCTCACACCTGAAGAGAAACAAGGATATATTGGGGTTTCTGGCCAGAAATAAGAATATTTATAGGCACCTGCACTAAACTGCCTAACCAGATTTTATCTCCTGTCCTTATCCACGTCAAGTACCTTAAGCCACAAGTCACGCATACCCAGCTCTCCTACCTGGGTCATATAGCAGGTCACATATTAACTGGGGGCACTTCCTCAGAGTACGAGGTTTCTCCTTCCCTCAGAATCCTTGCTTTATGTGGCAGGACTGAAACTTCTCACTTCACCCAGCACCCTTTGCTGCATGTTAATAAATCTGAGGAATGATCCAAGGCACTGCAGCCCTGTATGGAACCTTCTCTCCTCCATCACCACCAAACCCTAACAATGTAGATGCTTGTTTTCACGTCTCTCTAGAACATGCATGAGTGCAGCTGTTAGGTTGATATGATAAAGGAATGCCATGTTTTCACAGAAATGGTTAAAGTCTTTCTCAAAGGGACTGGACCACTGTGTGGTCTCTACTCTGTTTCTGTCTCTACTCTGCATTGGTCATATGTATGCTGGCTGGTAGGTTGAGTTGTTGAATTGACACACAATTATATAACAAAACAGCTTTAACTTACAGTAGTATAATGAATAATTTTGATAAACAACTTTTGTAATGACTTCCTTATGTAATCCCTGGCATGTAGTATTTCTTTCTGTGAAGCGTCCAAACATTTGGTGCTTTCAATTGATTTTTAGCTTTTTAGAAAAGTTTACAGAAAGTAAAATTAACTTTGCTTTTGGCAAACAGTTCTTGGAATTTGTTTTTGGTAACACAGTTCTAGAACACCACCATTATTGTAGAACTGATTCTCAGATGTCTCTGTACTATGCATGTACCAGCAATGACCATGAATAGCTAAAATCTCTTTATCCCTGACCCTTTCCGAGAATTTTAAATCAGTGCAATCATGTAGTGTCTAATATATCTAGGGTCTCTTTTCTTCACTAGTGTACCACTTAGGAATTTACCTAAGTTACAGTGTGCCCAGTCTGTCGTTCCTTTTGATGAGAAGAAAATTCCATTTTAATTGCCAGACTTTGGGAGGGAGAAAGGAGAAGGTTCAAGAGAAGGTTCAAGAGATAGATCAAGATGGATAAACCTTTTACAATGATATATTTTGTAAAAATCAGGGTTCTGGAAGCAGAAAGTTTCAGGACTGAGACACAAAGTAAAGTTTCATCATTATAACTTCCCTGTGCCCGTTTGTTTTCTGTTATTGTGATAAAACATTGTGACCCAAAGTAACTTGGGGGCAATGTATTTGGCTTACAGAAACAAGGCAACCATCTAAGGAAGCCAGGGAAGGAACCTGATGGCAGATACTGAAGGAGAGATCACAGAGGATTATGGCCTACTGGCTTTCTGTTATACCTTTCTTACACAGCCTAGGTCATCTGCCTAAGGATGGCACCACCCACATTGGGCTGAGACCTTATGCATCAATTGCCAATTGAGAAAATAACCCACAGAATTTCCCAGGGGCCAATCTAATTGAGATAACTTAAAAAATAATTAATTTTATTTTTCTGTATTATACTATTATTATATCATCCCCCTCTTCCCTTTCTACTCTCCAAAGTCTCCCATATACCTCTCTTTGCTATCTTTGAAATTCATGGTCTCTTTCTTCATTGGTAATAGTAATACATATGTTTGTATATGTATATACATATATACTTTCAAATATATAAATACAACCTGCTCACTCTGTATAATATTATTACTTGACTGACTGCCTAAACATGAACTGAACAAGGACAACAATGACATTAGACATAGCAAAATGGACCAGGGAAACCTTCTGAGGCCTCAGCCCTACATAAAGAACTACAGGAAACTAAGGAATGCTGAAAGAGGAGAAATTGTCTCCCCTAGGTAAGAGGACACCAATTGGTTATCTAATACCAAATGGTCAGTCATCCTTAAGACAATTATTTAATTAATATTTCCTTTTTCCACACGTATCAAGTTGACAACAAAACAAGCCAAGACAGCCCCTTTAGTAGGAAATAAAAAAACTAGAAAATGCTGCATAACAAGGAAGCAGGTTTAGTTACCATGTGTCCTGTGCTATGGGACATACTGCACTTACACTATATGGCAGAAGTCTGGCTGGATAAGGCAGTGGAGCTAGTTAACGTGTGACCACAGTTAAGCTACCTAGAACCCAGGATGGCCGGGATGTTGGAGGCACTGGTCCACCCTGCTTGCAGCAGCGGGAATCTGTATCCTGGCCAGTCTTCTCTGTCTAACATACATGTCCTAGTTCCACTCGTGTTGATGTGGTGAAACACTATGAATAAAAGAACTTAGAGGAGAAAGTCTATTTGGTTTACACATCCACCTTTACAGTCCATCATTGGGGAGAGTCAAGGCAGGAACTTGAACCTACTGGACACATCACATCCACACTCAGTGACAGATAGAAATAAACGACACATGCTAGGTACTCATCTAGCTTTCTCCAGTCTTATATAGTCTAAAGTCCCAAAACAGAGAATGACACCACCCACTTTCAGGCTGAGTTATCTCCCATTGATTACAGCAATCATGACAATCCCCCACGGATACGTCTACAGGTCAACTAGACCTAGATAATGTCTCATCAAGACTCTTTTCATTGGTGATTCTAAGTTGAATCAAGTTGACAATTAAAAATTACCAAGACAATAAGCACATGCCAGGTTTTATCCATCTTGATAAAGGACATTAAAAGACAATTTTAGTGACTGTGAATACAGTACTTTAATATTTTTATGTAGTTTTAAAATTGTATTTATGTGCAGTATGGGAGAGAGAGGGTAGGTGGTGGTGAGAGTTGTTGAGACAGGATTCGAGTGTCCTTGAACTAAGATTTAGAGGCATTTGTGAAACACCAAGTGTGGGTGCTGGGATCTGAGAACCAATCTCTGATAGAGAAGTAAGCTCTCCTAACAACAGAGGGATCTCTCCAATATATGTGAGGGAGTACTGAAACCATTGAACTAGACTACTTTCTGGATAGAAAGAAAGGTTTATTGGAGAATCAAACTGCTGGAGCTGTCTCTGGGCATGTGGGGGAAGAGTAGATAACAAAATTGTAGAAATAGCCTTCCCTGTTTTAAGGGGACAATTAAAGGTGGGGAGCATGGATGAGCCAGAACAGCCTGGGAATTAGAGCAGCAGGAAGTGGAATTCAGGCCAGAACAGCTTTCGAGCGAGCATGGGGACTTCGATCTGTTTCAAGCTTGTTTGAGTTAATTGGAAACTAGACACCCTTGCCGGAGGTAGTTGGCTGTGGACAGCAGATAAGGAAGGTAATGGCTTTTCTTCTCAAACAGAACCCTGCTTTGTAAGATTTCTGGGCGATATAGGGTTTAGGCCGCAATCCTGTTTACCAATCTGAGTCCAGCCTGAACTTTGCCTAGACAGTTATTTAAGACACCATCAGTCAGTAGTACTTACTACCTTTGTTTGAGGCCACTCTGGACCTAAGATCCAGCCCCACACGTAGTTAGCTTATGTGAACATATGTTCCATTCCCTGGGTTAATGCCTTGGAGTAAAACTGCCTCATCTTCCCCATGTTAAATGGGTGGTGTTTTGTGATCATTGAATTGTTAATGTTATTTACATATTACTCACAGAAGCTCCTCCAAACAAAGTGGAACATGACAAACTAGATCTCCTCTTTGTGGCTGGACCAGGAAAGTAGAACCTGTCTCTAGATTTGAGGTGTCTGGGTACAACCTCCCTATTTTTGCCAGGCCCCAGACTTACCCTTCCTGTGAGACTTCTGCTGCCCTCTGCCCACAAGCTGGATTTGTTCTCCAGAGGCTCCTCTTGCTCTGTCAGCCTCCTCCCCTTCCTTCCTCTATAACTGTCTTCCCAGTCCACCCCTGAGGGTTGACACTTTCACGGTCTCTCTTTTGTTGGCATGGATTCGACTCTTTATTGTTCTGACTGTCCTTGTTCATCATCCCACATAGAGACATCTTCAGATATGCCATGTCATGGCTTTTATATTACTTATTTATTCAGTGTGTGTGTGTGTGTGTGTGTGTGTGTGTCCTGATGGGTGACAATATGCTAATGTTTCTAACAGACTCTCTATGGTATACATTCAGCTGGGCTGTCTGTGTGGAGTACTCTATAGAGCGGTTGTGTTATGGTGTCTGAGGTCATTATGACAGTCTTTTGTAGTGTACAGATCTTCTGTCAGCTCGGTCTAATAATTACCAAGAAAAAAAGCATTCAGGTTTGCAACTACAGTAGCAGCTGTCTGTGCCCATGGCTTCATCCTGTCAGCTTTGCATCAATTACCTCACACTTCTTCACTGGGAGCCCAAGCACTTTGTGGATGTCCCATCCTCTTGATGAATTGCTTCCTTCATTATAAGGAATCACATATTTCGTAACATTCATTGTTGTAGAAACTGTGCTTAGTAGGGTCTTGAAAAATATCATCCCTTTTCCTGAATAATCATTATTTTGTTCAAGTGTGTGTGAAATATACCTTTCTTTCAGAAACCAGAAAGATTTTCTCTCCATCAGATGCTTTGAGAATTTGATGGTAATGTACCTCAGTACTTTTTTTTCTGTTTTAACACATCTGAGATTCACTGGGCTTCATTACTTTGTGTTTATAAGTTTGATTAAAAATGGCAAATGGAAAAATGGCTCAGTGGATGAAGCCTGTGCTGTGAGCTTGGAGCTCAAGAATGTATATGAACACTGAGTCACTGTCCAGGGTCTTCTGTAGTTCCAATTCTTCAACAAGGGACAAGGGACTCTCTGGGATACCCCACTTGACTTGCTAGACTACCCTGTAATGGCAGAATGTAGGTTCACTTTAGAGACCCTGTCTCAATTAATAAAAGAAAGGCATCTACACATGTGTACCCTCACATATATGCCCACACATGTGAACAGGCATACGCACATACACATATAAAATAAGTTTTTAAAGTAGTAAATTTTCACTATTATGTTCTGAAATGCATTTTCCACCCCTCTCCTCATGCCTTTTCCCTCAGTACTTTAGTGGCTCCAAGTTAATTATCTTGTTACAGCAATGGTGACAGAGATATCTTCTTTGTGTCAGGTTTCCTTTCCTTCTGTGTCTTACTTGGGTGATTTCCTCGTGGTGTATTATAAAATTCATGATTTCTTTCCAGTCTTCTTTTCTTTTCTTTCTTTCTTTTTGTTTGTTTGTTTGTTTGAGACAGGGTTTCTCTGTGTAACAGTCCTAACTGTCCTGGAACTCTGTAGACCACGCTGGCCTGGAACTCACAGAGATTTGCTTGGCTCTGCCTCCCAGTGCTGGAATTAAAAGTGTGCGCCACCATCGCCCAGCACCCTAGTCTGACTTTCTTTTGATGTCTTCTGGTGAATTTTATCCCCTGGTGTTATTGTTTTATGCCTAGAAGCTCTGTTTTCCTCCTTTTCTGTCTGCTTTCTATACATTGTGTTCCTATTTTACTCCACATCTTTATCATGTGAAACACAATTAGAATGAAAGCTTCAATGTATTCAATAGTTTCATTCAATCTGTCTTGCCAACTAATTATTAACCCAGTATGGGTCACATCTTTCTACATACTTTAGAAGAAAACTTTTTTTTTATTACAAAGGTGTCATAGTTAGCTTAACTTGATAAATCCTGGAGGTTACCTGAGAAGGGAGCTTCAGTTGAGAAACTGTGTAGATCAGATTGACTGATGGACATGTCTGCGGGGGACTGACTTGGAGGGTAGTTGATGCAGCCCACTGTTGGTAGCATCACTGCCTGGGCTTGTTTTGGGATGCAGAAGATAGTTAATCGTGGATCTGAGAGCCACCTAGCAACCAGCACCTCCCCGGTTCCTGCTGTACTGCTTTATCTGTGAAGTGAGATGGAGGGTTCAAGGAAATGTCGTGTGGAATAACAAGCAGGCCTGCTTCTAAGTTCCTGCCCTGAGTTCCCTGACTGGTGGATTGTGACATGGAATTATAAGCACTTATAACTATAAACCCTGTCTTTCCCTGAATTTGTTTTGCTCGGAGTATTTTATCACAGCAACAAAGGTAAAACTAGAAAAGGAAGTGTAACACAGCGTTTCCTGGCACATTTAATGAAAAAAAAAAAAAATCCCGGGGCTGGGAAGATAGCCCAGTTAGTGAAGTGCTTTCTCTGAGCTGAGTTTGATCTCCAGACCCCAGGCCAAGCTCAGTGGTACAGGCTTGTAATTCCAGCACTGGGAGTCAGGACAGGCAGATTCAAGCCAGCCTAGTCTACTCAGTGTGCCAAGGTCAGGGAGAAAGTTTGTCTCAAAAAACCAAGGTAGATGGATCCTGTGGAACAACACCCAAGATTGACCTCTAGCGGCTACCTGCATGTGCACATAAATGCACAGACACATACACTCATATACACACATACACTTACAGAGAGAGAGAGAGAGAGAGAGAGAGAGAGAGAGAGAGAGAGAGAGAGAGAGAGAGAGAGAGAGATTATTCTTGAATATTTATTAAATATTTTCATTTCTCAGGCTTATCTTTAAACATTTAAGGAGAGGTCTCAAAATAAATTATTTGTTTTGCACCCCATTAGTAGGTTCTCTTTTAACATCTGTATCAGTTAAGGTTTTTATTGCTGGGCAGAGAGACACAAGGACCACAGCAACTCTTATAAAAGAAAACATTTAATTGGGGTGACTTGCAGTTTCAGAGTTTTAGTCCATTATCATCATGGTGAGAAGCATGGCAGCATGCAGGCAGACATGGTGCTGGAGAAGGAGCTGAGAGTTCTATATCTTGATATGTAGGCATCAAAAGGAGACTGTGTCACACTGGGTGTAGCTTTAGAGTATAAGACATTAAAGCCCACCCTCACAGTCACAATGCTCCCTGCCATGAAGATAATTAAGCAAATCTCTGAAAGTAAGCTTCAAGTAAGTATTTTCTTTTATAAGAGTTACCATGGTCATGGTTGTTTCTTAACAGAAATAGAAGACTGAGGAACTAGGCATGATACCACATGACTCTAATTCCAACACTTGGGAAGTAGAAGCTGAAGAATCAGGAGTTCAAAGTCATCCTCTGCTACAAAGAAAATACATAGCAAACTTGAGGCCAGTCTGAGGTACATGAGATACTATCTCAAAAACAGTAAAAATAGCCGGGCAGTGGTGGCGCACGCCTCTAATCCCAGCACTCAGGAGGCAGAGCCAGGCGGATCTTTGTGAGTTCGAGGCCAGCCTGATCTACAGAGTGAGATATAGGAAAGGCACAAAGCTACATAGAGAAACCCTGTCTCGAAAAAAACAATAAATAAATAAATAAATAAATAAATAAATAAATAAATAAATAAATAAAATAACAATGATTACTATTATAATTATAACAGTATCTAATAAAATGATTATTATTATAATAATAACAATATCTTATTTCTATTAAGTAAAATAACAATTTTCATCTGCAATAATTAATAATAGTTAAAGAATACTACTCTAATTGCTCACTTTTCACAAAATAGGGTGTAGTGAAATTAGATTTACAAATTATTATCCAAGACTGTATTTTCTCTTAAGAAAACAATGACTTTATTTTCTAAAACTGAGAAAAGAATGGTTGGAAGGCCGACACTTGACAAAAACAAAGTCTCATTATAGAAGTCTCTTCTGTCGAGTTCACAGTTTCCCTTGCAACAGACACCAAACCACTTTTCTGTAGTTTTCTGAAACAAAATGCCAATTTACATACCTGTTCCTTTGTGAATTTGCTCATCTGTCCTAGAGAAGGGAGTGCCGTTCTTTATTAAACCCACGATGTGGGGTTCTTAGTGAAGAAGGAACAACCAGGAGATTCACTCAGCTCCTAAAATGCTGAAGATGGAATTTAGAAACCAGCAGCATGTAATTACTCTGTGCTGCTGAGCCCATCCCTGCGTATATGTGCAAACGTTGTGTTTTAAAGGGCTGTAATTTGTGTTTAAGGATGGACTCCTTCTGAATAAACATGGCAGAGCTCCCCTAAGCTGAAATATTGCTCACCTCTCTTTTCACACGGGTTATGCTTTCATAAGACAAATCCTCCAATCAGCAAATTTGTATCCCCTTGACTTTACTGTTCTGATAAAATGTAATGAAGGATGAACTTTATGATAGCACAAGGGTAGTGTTTACTGACAGTTTACCTGAGTATGTTTATTCCTTATCCTGTTTTGTTTTTCAACAGACTTTTCATCTCAAGTAGCTTCACATCTGTGAAAAGACCATGACAATAATACTGAAAATTCCCATGGATCTCATACAAACCCCCTACACATACAGATCTTGCCTGAATGTGGAATATCTACTCCAATTTATGAACTAATATTATCCATTATTATTAGTTTTAAAAGCTGTGGTTCTTTATACTGGAGCATATTAGAAACTAAGATCTAGGCAGCAGGTGTATTCATTACTCCAGTCTAATATTCAGGAATATCAGGGTATAAATTATTAACCTCTGCCCTATGGGAAATCACTTTATTAATTAAAGTTCATGGTTTACTGTGGCCTACTTTGCCTTTTCACTTACAAACCATATACATTTCCAAACTTGCTTAGGTCAGCACACTATTTTTCACAGACCAAGCAGTGAGGTAGTTGCACACATTCACTGTACACTTGCATTGATTTCTTACAGGCTCCATTTTATCCACCTACCTCTTCAATATTTTTTTAAAAAAAAATAAATGCATAGATTATGTTAGTTAAAAGTTCTGAACCTCAGGGAATGGAGAAATACGTCAGTTAGTAAAGTGCTTGCTGTGAAAACATGAAGACTTGAATGTAATCCCCAGGACCTATGTGTAACAGCTAGATGTCACAGCAGGTGAGTCCAACTCTAACAGTGGAGAGGCAGACAAGGGCTGATTCCTTGGGGCCCAGTTAGTGAGCTCCAGTTTCAGTGAGAGACACTGCCTCAAAACTTAAGTCTACAAGCAAAGGAGAAACATGTTTAAAGACAACTCTGTCCTCCATGTGTACACCCACATAGGTTCATGTACAGCCACACACATATGTGCCTGTGAACAACACACACACAGAGATGTAACAGTTCTATAACTATAACAGAACAACAGCACCATGTGTCCACTGTTAAATCATACCAAGTTTATCACATGGAAGTTTTCTTGTGGGGTGGGATTTAGCATAGCTCTAGAGCATTTACCTGATAGCAGCAGGTCCCAGGGCTGAAAACAGAATCCTGTGCTGTACTTCATCCCTTATCCCTCCCGCTGCCTTGAACTCCTAGCAGATAGTATAATTTCATTTTGCCAAATGTTACTCAGAGTTTTTCTTTTTAAGAATATGGTAGTAGAATCTATTAGCATCTAATCACTATAATTGCCCTTTCAAATTACATGACCAAGACTGAGGATTTATCCAGATATTCTTACAGTTCCATGACTTGTTTTCTTTTGTTAATGAAATTATTCCATTGCACAGATGCACCACAATGTGTATGCCCATTTTTCTAGTAGAGGATAACTTGAGTGCTTCTGGCATTTGACAATTATGGAGAAAGTTGCTGCCAACCTTATGCTCATATTTCTGCAAGAATATCCTTTCAGGTGCTGGGAATTTTGAATCAAATCTGCCTTGATCTTCCTCCTAACCTCCCTTCTCTTCAGCCCTCTGCAGAGGCTTCAGGTGGAGTCCACTGTGGTTTCCAACAACCTCTATAGATGGTCATCTTCGGATACTTGACCTATCGTTTTCATTCACCACACAGCACTCAAGTGCCTGGATCTAACTGTTCCACTCCTGTTCAGTGTTTAGTAAGCCACAGTGAGTCCCTGCCAGATTTAGTTGTGAAATAATTCCTCTCATTGGTCTGCTTGTGTTGAGAAGAATGGTTTCCATGAAGACCTTTGTCCTCATTAGTCCTTGATTTTAAGTGTCGCATGACTTTTCCCAAGGAGACATGAGCAGGTTCCCAATGGCAAACCAAATGAACAATTTATTCAAGACTAGCCATCTAAACCAGTTAATTTATTGGGATTACTTATAGGAGGATGAATTAAAACAAGATACAAATAGCTACTTTGCAGAGAATTCTACCCCAGTTTGAATGATGACTTCTTAAATGGTGTATAGGTAGACTCTTTCCTCACAATCAACCTTTTTGCCTCTGAATCTGCTGGCACCATCTGAGATTATGCAGATGGAGCAAGATATGTACACCTTTTAGGGGGCAGGAGTGAATGAGTGACTGGGTCTCAAGTGAGCTTCTAAAGACCCTTGGTCAATTCCTATGAAGAAATGATAAAAGGATTACTCATATGAGATTCAGTTACGCCTAATTATAGCATCTCTGATTTAAAGATGATAAGATCTATGCCATTTCCAGAGGACAGTGTTCCATTACATCAAATCCTCCTTGACATCTTTGCTGGATTAAACTTCTCTGGGGCAACACAAAAAATATTTGTTCAGTTGGAAGCATTGAGATACCCCAAACAAGAATTCAAATAAAGTTCAACTTAGTGAACCAATGTGTATATTGGACTTACAGATCATGAATGAGGAATGCTCACAGACATGAGAATGACCCCCAAATAGCTGATTCATTACAAAATCCCACCATAATATTGCCGAATTCCCCCCAAGTACCTGCCTTGAGGAGATTTTTATCAGGGGCCAGAACAGATGCTACAAGCAGCTAAGGATACTAATCTGAGGTATATTCAATGAATCTAAGCACACTGAGCACTTTAGTCCATTCACTTTATTCTTCTAAGTCAATTCTATCTACACAGTTTCTTTGCTGTTCCTATACTTAGTTTTTCTCTGTCCCCCATTCTGGTCTCTCATGTTTGTCTAGTTCTTTCTGTCTCTGGCCTCATCTTTGTTCTTCCAAATCCATTCTCCCTGTGCTGTGAGGGGATCAGTATATATACACAAACAGTAATTCTCTGGCAAAGCAGTTGAGGCTTGAAGTTTTCAGGGTCACAGAGAGAGGTGATAAGGATCCATGCATTAAGCAATAAATGTCAGCTTCTAATTACAACCCAAAAGGGGAGCGACTAAAGGGGAGTTCTCTGGTAGGGTCAACTACAGGCTAAGATCAATTAAGGAATCTAGGAATAGCACCTGGCTGAGGAGGAATTAAAACTTAATTTGCACAAGAAAGAAACTTGACACCTATGCCTGCCTGGCCTTGTAGGCAATCTCCTTGGGTCAGTGGGAGGTAATTACCTTAATCAGTAACAAGAAAGTGGCTAAAACATCATCCCAGGAATAACCCGGGTGAAGGTAAGGAGTTGAGGGTTTAAATGTTAGTGATTCTTTTCTCTTATCTGTGGGTAAGATGAGCTAATGTTTATCTATGTGCAGTTTTCTCCTTGGAACAAACTGAAATACTTTTGTGTGGAGAATGGCCCTGGCCAGATTTATGTTAATGAAAAATAAACACAGCTGGGACCATTGTCCAATTACCCTAAATGTATAGGGAAAGTTGTGCCCAATATTGAGATGCAATCATGAGATTACATGCACACATAACATGGAAATGCACGGTAAATGGGAAGAATCATAGCTGTTATTGCACAAGAAGTTTAAAACAAGAGACAGCTATTTCATTCAAAAGGCAGTAATTCCATAATGCCTTGCATGATGGTTTCCTCCAATAGAACCCTTAGTTCTGAGAGGTTGACCTTCTGAACTCTAGTTGTCACTGCTATATACTCCCATGGAATTTCACTACCAACAACTCTCAATATAATATGAATGACAGTCTCATGGAAACTGTGTCAATAAATCTCTCTACTTCTACTTCTACCATCTACTTCTATATGCAATACACATCTCAAGATAATTTACTGCTGGGGAAGGGCAGTGAGGGGTAATAGCTTTAATCTCAGGTGCAGAATTTACATTTCTCCTTTTGTGATAAAACATCATCCCTAAAATTATCAAAGGAAGAATTTATTTTGGGCTAAAATTTCAGGGAGAGAAAAGGGAGGGGAACAAAAATTGAAAGTGAAGCACAGCTATGAACTCTCAAAGATCACCAGCAGTAACGTACTTCTTCCAGCAATGCTCCACCTTCTAAAGGCTCTCCAGCCTCCCTAAACAGTTATCAAAGCAGGGCCAACTGTCTGTGGACCATTCCTCATTCAAACCACCATATTCCGTTCTCTGTCTGCCACTGATCCATTGCAATATCACAGTTTAAAATGCCTTTAATTCCATTTCAATAGTTCCTATAACCTTTCATAGGCACAATACTATTCTAAAGTTCAGATTCTCTCCTGAGACTCTAGGTAATCTTCTATGTGTAACCCTATAAGAAAAAGAAAAACAAAAATGAAAATTTGTATTTCCACAGAATCTATATTATAATTCTAAAAGTGAAAGGATAGGGACATAGTGGAGAAATACTGGGCCAAAGCAAGGCCAAACCTCAACAAGGCAAATACCAAATACTGTAGCTCCACGTCTACTATTAACTATCTTAAATAGCTTTCTACTAAAGATTTGCTGTCTACAACAAACATCTTTCTGTTGAGTTTACTGTACTGCCTATGTTTAGCTCTCCTTCACAGATGCCTCATAGATCTGTCATTTCCAACAACCAGAATCTGTACTGCAACACAGGCTTCACTTTCACAGCTTCATGAAATTGTTTCTCACAGTCTCTTGCCATGTCAGAGCCTTCATGTAGAGACTCCCTTGCTACATGTTTCCTTGCCTTAGCAGATTCGGAATATGTAGAGGAAGAGTCCATGATCCCTTCAATCTTGTATTTTTTTCATTAAATGAAAGACAGTACCACATGTAAGATACTTCCAAGTTCAGATACCAGCTTTGGATGGCCCCTGATACCCTTGAATTACATTAGAAAGTGACCTTCATTCAATTACTTTCTTGGAGCAGGAAGCTTCCTAGGCTTTCTTTCACAATTTGGAAGCATAGATGGGTGGGGTCTTGCAGAGTAGGGGGCCTCTCTTAACCATGCTAGTCTCCTTACCAATTACAACTTCTATTTCAATATATACTGTGTTCTCTCCAAATTGTAAATTTTGTGTTTCACTTGTTATTTTTTCCATTATAGATCTACATAAGGATTATTACTAATACTCATGCACATATTCAATGTTATGCTGTCTTCAAATGTCTTCCTAGCAAATAATTTTTCCATTGCTTTTTAACTTAGACTCTAGGAAGTTCTTAGAGCAAGGGCAGAAGGTAGCCTCATTCTCTGTCACAATATCACAGGGATGTCATTTAGGCCAGTTGCTAATAGAGGTTTCATTTTCCTCTGAGAAACTTCATAAGCCAGTTCTCCACCTTTCGTGTTTCTCTCAGTACATCTGTCTTCAAGAGTCTTGTCAGAATGGCTCACTAGACTCAGCTTAACAGTACTCAGTTGATTTTCTTAGCCAAGGTTCCAAAGTCTTCCACTTTCCTCTAAAAACAGCATGGTCAGATTCCTTATATCAATAGCCCATTTTCTTTTACCAACTTCTATATTAGTTACTTTTCTATTGCTGTGATAAAATATCATGACCAAAAGCAACTTCTGTAGGAAATAGTTTATTTCGGTTTATGTTTCCTAAAGGAGAGTCCATAATGATGCGGGGGGAGGCAAGGCATGGCAGCTGGCTTTAAGAGCAGGAAGCTGGGAGATCACGTCTTCAATCTGCAAACATGAAGAGAGAGTGAACTGGAAACTGGGTCATGTATTTCCTCCCTCAAGGCTCTGCTTCCTAAAGTTCCACAACTGTCCCATACAGTATCACTCACATGGACCAAGTGTTCAATTCAGATATGTGAGCCTATGAGTAAACATCGTCATTGAAACTGCTTCACCAGGTGTGGTGATTAATCTCAGTTGTCAATTTGATGAGATTGAGAATCATCCAGGAGAGAACCTCTGGATGTGTCTGTAAGGGATTCTGTTGATTTAATTGAAGTGGGAAGACCTCTTTACTGTGAAAGGTGGCATTCTGTGGACTGGAATTCTGGGCTATATATACTGGGAAAAGGAGCTGAGTAGGAGAGTTCATTCATTTCTCTCTGCTTCTAGATTAAAGAAACAATGTGACCAGCTGTGTCAATTCGCTGCCTCCATGACTTTTTTTTTTTTAACCACAAATGGACTATAATCTTGAACTATGAGCCAATATAAGCCCTTATGTTACCTTTGTCAGAGTGTTTTACCACATCAACAGGCACAGTAACTAGGACAATAAACGAAAGTTCTGAGGCCCTATTCCACTTCCTTCTACTAGGGAGTGACAATGGCTCCATTACCATTATCATAGGCTGAGCTGCCTCTGTATTGTTCTGCTAACTAGTTCACAGAGACTACTGGGTCAAAGTTAACTCAGGACAGCAATCATGTTATGCACTACAGTATTCCTAGATGTTGTTTTTTGTGTTTTTTTTTTCTTAATGTCTTTGCTCTTTTCTTTACTCCAATAAATTCAATGACATTTTTCTTCATTTGTCATTAAGCTTCATCCAACCAGTTATTCTTGTAAGTGATCACCTTTTTGGACCCTAGTCTTCCATCAATAGAACATATTTTAGATACAACTCTAAAGGAAGAACACAACCTCTAGCTTCTCATCACCCATGTCACCTTTTCTTGCCCTGACAATATGATTTTCCATGCTTGTTAGTTTTCACATTAACAGACCTGATTCAAAGCTCCAGCAGTGCCTTTTAATAGCTGACTAGTCTCAGAAATGTAGACGGCCTACCACAGCTTCATGTTTCTGTGTTTCCTATGTAAAACGAAGTTATTATACATTTGGTAAGGTCCTATGGGAGGCAAATATGCAAATATTTTTTAAAGTGCCACAGGAATCATTTTTATAAAATACTAATTCCTTTTCATCTATCCTTCCCTTGAGAACTTCATTTTCTCAATATTTTGTTTATTGAAATTTATTGGTTTATATTCCTAGTTATGTATATAGCGAATATAGGTGAATGTGAGTATAGTATCTGCAGAGACCAGAAGAGGTTATCAGAAATCCTGGAAGTGGAGTTATAGGTATTTATGGCCCACCTAATATGGATGCTAGGAACCAAACCTGGGGCCTCTGCAAGAGCAGGACATTTTCATGACAACTGAACCAGCGCTCCAGAAGCATTTATACAATATTGCTATTAAACTCTATTATAAAGCCATTTCTGTAAGACTGTGACACTTAAAGAGAATGGTAGTGAATAGGCAGTAATAATTTGCAAGCACTTTTAGCTGTATTTCTGTGCTTAAAGAGAGATACTAAGGCTTTCGTTGCCTTCAAGGTTGTATCTGGTAGAAGGCTGAATCCCTGCTCTGCCACTTTAAGAAGCTTATCACTGTAAGATGACCAAATTTGGCAGCCTATAGAAACCATGCCATTTCTGCCTTCAGCTCTCTTTGGCAGAGAGTTCAGAAGCCCTTTCATAGCACCAGCAAGGTAACTCAGTGGGTCAAGGTGTTTACCAGTAAGCATGAGTGTTAGGATTCTGCCACTCCTCCAGCTGCATGACCGCACATGTGCAGTTTAGTGGCTAAGCAAGGGGTCTTACATCTGACATCATCCGTGTGCTGTGTGATTACATAATGCATGCTGCATGGTCACGCAATCTGTGCATGCAAGGTGTAGCTCTGTAAGCCCACAGGCACATGTGCAAGAAAATCCTTAAAAAGCTGGTCACAGACTTGTCCTCTCTCTTCTGCTCTCTCCTCCTCCCTTCTCTCTCCATTCTCCTCACATGTTTCTTCCACAGGCCTGGCCATGCTCTTTTCTGTCCTCGCCCCTCCTAACAAAGCTCTGATACTGGGTTTTGTCGTGCCTCGTGACCTTTCTCCCATGGTAACAGTGCCTCGTATTATTTAAAACCAACAATGAGGACTGGGGTTTGATCATCAAAGCCACAAGTTGTCTTCTTACCTCCACTTGTACACTGCATCAAATACATTACATAGACACACGGACACACATGCACAGACCCACCACCCCACACGAATATATACATGCATAATCACACAAATAAATAGAATTTGAAAACTTAAAGAGGAAGCTATGCTATTCTGAACTTTAAGCTCTTCCCCTCAAAAATACAATAGAAATTTATGGTTTATGTGACTCCATATGTGGAGTTATGTGGAGTATATGACTAAATCATCCACAGGGTATGCTGGCTGGGTTTATACCAACTTGACACAAGCTAGAATCATTTGGAAGGATGGACTCCCAATTAAGAAAATATCTCTATAAAACTTGCCTTCAGGCAAATCTGTAGTACCTTTGCTAACTAGTGATCAATGAGGGTCCAGACTATCATCATGAGTGCTGCTATCCCTGGGCTGGTGGCCATGGCTTCTATAAGAAAGCAGACTGAGCAACCCATGAGAGAAATCAGTAAGCAGTGTTCCTTCATGGTGTATGCATCAGTTCCTTCCTCTGGTAGGTTCCTGTCTTGAATTCCTACCCTGACTTCCCTCACAGATAGAGTATGACCTGAGAGCTGCAAGATTAAATAAACTCTTTCCCTGCCAAGTGGCTTTTGGCCTGACATTTATCACAGCAACAGAAAACCCTTAGACACTTGGAATGGGGTTTCTTGCCAGTCTCAGAAAATATAAAGTCAGATATCCCCATTGTTCATGGAGTTTCTCTGAGCCACCCCACCCCTGCTTTTCTCGTTGATGTCCCTTCACCATGACTTTCAAAGTGCTTTGTCTCACACTTCTTTACTTTAATCTCTCTCTTAATAATCTCATAATAAAGCTCACCTCTAGTTTATAGAGGGAAATCTCTCTTTCTCTTTAAGTTCCCATCTTGCTGCCTCTGATTTGATACTCTGCCCTTGTGTCTTTCAACTTCAGGGCCCTATGTTGGCCCCTAGCTGAAACAGATGGTATGGATTTTTCTGGAAGCCTCAGGAGCTATAAAAGTCAGATATCCACACTGTTCATGGAATTTCTCTGAGGACTTGCTTTCTCTCCCTTCTCCCCTTGATGTCCCTCCACCAGGCCCTCTCCTAATTAGGTTCTTTCTGAAGGTACCTTTGTTTCAGCTCCTTTCCTGAGCTGGCCACTGTTTGGCACCACAGCTGTCTCACCGTTAATGCTGAAAGGATTCACATGGAGCTAGAGAGATGGTTAAGAGCACTGGTTGCTCTTCCAGAGAATCCGAGTTCAGTCCTGAGCACCTATATGGTAACTCACTGTCTATCGGTCTGTCACCCTAATTTCAGGAAAGTTAAGGCCCTCCTCTAGCCTTGGCCTGCAAACAGACAGACATGTAGGCACCCCCCCCCCTATAAAATAAATGAATAAGTCTCTAAAAAGTAACATACTTATGAACTCAGTGTTAGGCACTTTTAAACATATTTGTGTGGGCTATAATGGAGCTCACTTGATAGAGTGTTTGCTAGCATGGATAAAACCCTAGGTTTGATGACGAGGCCTGCATAAACTGGGTGTGGTGGCACATTTCTGAATCCTAGCACTATGGAGGTAGAGGCAGGAAGATCAGAAGTTTAAGTCCTCCCTCCCTTGCTACATAGCAAGTTCAGAGCCAACCAGGGCTACATGAAATTGTAATTCAAAACATGAGATTTTCTTTTCCTCAGAGATAGAGAAGGTAGGGAGTGAGAGAGACTCAAGCAACGCTCACCTGCAGCATGGCAGGCTGCCTGTTGTGACTGTCCTGAGTCAGTGACCTTCACTTTCTCAAGAGTCCAGCAGAGTCCAAGAGGAACCAGACTTCAGAAAACTGACAAGCCTCCTACTGTGACCCTGCAATCACAAAGGACCAGATCTTTCCCTTCTCCTCCTCTGTCCTTTTGGGAAGTTGACACAGCTTGACTTCAAGCAGGTACTCTGGACTATTCCCCAACTACAAGGCATGGTATCTTCCCAAATCTTTCTCCAGTGGGGCAAAACTGTCCTCAGAGTATTCCTTTCCATGGTGTTAGGAACTCTCTAATAGGGATAGCCAGAGGGCTCAGAGGGTTAAGGTGTTTTCTGCTGAGTCCGACAATCTAAGTTTGATCCCTTGGACCCACATTGTGGAGGGAAAAAAATCAATTTCCATAGTTAATCCTTAGACATCCACTCACTTTCTGTGGCATGCACAGCCACATACATGCAACCCTACACATACAATAAATAAACAAGTAAAGTGAATTAAATAATAATTAAAGAAATAAAAAATTAAATAAGAACTCATGTAATAAAACTTTTATCCAAAAGGGCAATCTGCCTCAGTGACCCACTTTAACACCCATTTGTAACACTAGCCCAGTCTCACTCCAGCCCTCTCTCCTCACATACATGCTTTGTTGGTGATGGTGTCAGTAACATTTCTTATAGGTCAACTGAGCACTCACTCTACGGCTGGGACAATGAGATGCTACTCAGCACATAGTCTTATTTGATATAATTGTTATAATCCTATGTACAGGCAAAAAATATTTCTCAGTGTCACATACCATACCCATTATCTTGATTGTCCAACTAATATTTCTCAAGTCAAACACCCAAAGTGTTAGAATTTGAAGTAAAGTCCATCTATTTTATATCACCTCAATATATCCCTTCCCAAGGGCACTTTCTAAGCGGACTATTGGAAGGGTAGCATTACACCCTCAGCATGCAGGGCTTAATTCACTTCCTGCTATAGGTATGGAGGCAGCCGAGGATCAGGTGGGAATGAGGCTTCAGGAGACTCCTGACAACCTTCTCTGCTGGACTTTCTCCCTGCTGGAGAAGATGAAGGACTCCCTAAAAATTGCAGCACCTGTGAAGTCTGTGTGGGACCTTTGTGACCATCACACAGTCCTCTGACAATGTTTAGATGTGCCTTGAAATCAAAGACCCTCTTGAGAATCTGTGAACGGGGTGTTTTTTATGCTGGAAACACTAGTCAACAGCATCAGGATGCACCCACAAGCTATGTCATTTACACCATTGACACCGCCCACCTCGTTATCCAATACTGTTCCTAAAGCACTATGTTTCATGTCAGCGCACACATGAGAAGAAAGGCACTAGAGTGGGACTGAGCTAGTGGGTGGGTACGTAAGGCGCTTGCTGCACAAGTGTAAGGACTTGAGTTTGCTATCTAGAATCAATGTTAGAAAGTGTTAGAGTCTTGTTATCCCAGCACTGGTATTATCAAACTCAGGGGTCACAACCTGTACCCCAAGCCAGGGTCAAGAAGCCATCTTTAAGAAGCCAATTAAAAGAGTCAAATTAATAGTGGAAACAGAAAAATTGGATTTATTCAATGTGGCCAATTTGGAAAAAGGACAAAAAAATCCACCACTCCCCATCTGAAGTCCAACTTTGGGATCCTGAAGTGATATTACAATTTTAATAGAGGACGAGAGGGCCAAGGATATGCAAATCTAAGCAGTTCTAGTCAAGAAGCAGTCCAGCCCATCACTGATCCATCATTGTCTATGTCCCAGTCTCATTCTGTATGGTGGTTTAACAAGTGGTTAGAACTGTTAATTCTCTTCTCTTTCTAGGAGACGAACTCTCTTTCTGTCTGATTTCTCTTCTGTCTCCCAGAATAAGAGTTCTAAGAAATTCCCATTTCTTTGGGGTCCATTGTTTCACTGTCTGAAAATCAGATGGACAGATATAAGTGTTTCTTTAGAATGACTTTATTTCTGCCAGGACAGTTACACTGAGAATGAGGAGAGAGCTGGATAGGGTCCCTGGGACTGACTGGCCAGACAGTCTAACCTATGGGGTCAGCTTAGGACTAGTGAACATTTCAGTCTCATAAAGCAAGATGAGAGAGAGAGTGAGAGAGAAAGAAACAGAGACTGAGACAAAGACACAAAAAGACAGAGATTTTAAAAAGGAAACTCAAGATTGAAAGACTGAACCAGAAGTTATCTATCTTCACTTTCAAATAGATATTATTAGATACATTCAGAGTGAATGGAGGAACTGAAAAGGAACTTGTGCTTCTTTTTCTCACTTTACTAGAATTTAAAAGCTGAGCCTTCGCCCCACTGACAACACACTCTCCCCAGGGCTTTCCATTCTCTTCAGGGCAGGATCTTTAATAGTCTCTTTGCTCTACAAAGATGCTGTAGGAGGAGTGGACACGCACCACATTTTGTGCTCTTGCTGTCTCTCCCCGTAAGCAAAGTCAACCTTACCACAAAGCATAGTTGGCTGCTTATTAACCACATGATGGGGGAGGTCCCCCTCTCTTGGAACATTGTTTGTCCTGGGATACTGACTTTTTTCCCCACAGGTCTTGCCTTGTGGCCTGTAGTGTTAACATATCTGTTAATAAATGTCTTACCCTGAAGAGAAATTTAGCTGAACACCTTTCTCTTGAAGCTCACCCATCTTTCCCAAAATTGTCTAATGAGAAGTGGGTATTCCTTTCAAAATGGTCCATCCTGTTTATGGGTCCATCCCTTCCCACTGGTTATTTGGAACCACTCATGAGAAGAACCACATCAGCATCAGCAAGAAGGCCCCTTAAAATGTCACCATCAACAGAAAAGCCACCATGAATATGACTTCTTCCATGAATAATTCATGTATTTTTTACTTTATTATTTGTGAAAGGCTGAAACACTTCAAGTTGTTAGGACATCAAAGACTCCAACATTCATACAGGATTCTCATTAATTAGCCTTGAGTGAAATACTAAACCAGATATGTCCGAAAACAGTCTTTTTTCCTGCTGCTAGCTTTTCATACAAATTTGTAATTTACATGTGAAAATTGCCTAACTTTTAATCAGAATGAAAAGTTTGGAATCATAAAGAAAGAGCCTGATCAATTTGACTGGGATAGAATGACACAGTGCTAACATTCAACAATTAATATTCTATAAAAGTCTGTAGCTTTCTCACTACTAACTCTTTTAGATTTACTAACCTGCATGAATATGTTGTATATCTTCTTAGTGCTGTGTGAATTGTAATGTGTGTATTGTGTGTATTTTACTGTGTGAGTTATATGTGTGTATTGTCTGTATGCATTAAATGTAAAATACACATATACTTGTGTATGGGTGTACTTGTACATGTGTGAACATGCATGTGGAGGCCAGAGTCTCTCATTGAACCTGGAGCTGAGCTCCCTCCAGCAAAACTACCTTGTCAGCAAGGCCCAGGGATCCTCTTGTGTCTACCCTCTTCCTCTATGAGGGTTGGGGTCACAAGCATACACTGCCATACTTAGCTTCTAATATGAGTGCTAGGGATCAAACACAAATTACCATACATGCAAGTCAAGCACTTTAATGACTGAACCATCTCCCAGGTATCCTATTTATACTTAGTTGAATTATTTTTCAATTTTATATTCTTCAAATATGGAAATTCTGAAATGACATGTTTCTTTTGTGATTTTTTTTTAGCTGTTCATTGGGAATGTTTTGCAATGTATTTTGATCATATTCAACCATCTACCATCTCCTTCCAGACCCACCCTTATCTCTCTACCCACCCAACTTTCTAACTTTCTTTTTCTTCCTTTTTAAAATCATCTAGTCTGATTTGTTCTGCTTTTGGGCATGGGGCCTTCTACTGGAGCACAGAGGAGCAGCCAGGAGGCATACCTTTAACAAAAAGTGACTCTTCTTCTCCCCACAGCTATTCATTGCCAATAACACTTCAGTGAGAGGTAAGACACTGTGCTCCTCTCCCCTTGTTGTTCAGAGATTTATCTAGCTTGAAGTCTTGTGTGTACTGCCGTGAATTCATATGTGCAACTGTCCTGCTATGTCTAAACAATTTTCCTTTAGTCTTACACTACATCTGTCTCTTACAACCCCTTCTCTGGAATTATTCCTTATCCTTGTGGGAATCGACTGAAATATAGATGTCCTATTTAATCTCGAGCAGTATTGTCTGCACTTTGGCCAACTGAAGGTGTCTGTTACTCAACATTTACTGAAGAAAGAAGCTTCTTTGATATATTAGAATAACAATAAGTCATTGGGAATTGTTAACATTGTGGCTATTTAGCAAAATAATAGTAGTAGGCTCCCTCCACAGGGCTTATGAACTCTCTATCCATGGGTTCTTGTTCTGAAAATGGTGCCAGGTATGTTTTTTTCTCTTGGGGAGGGAAAGTTAAATATGTCCAGGAAGTAGTTGGTTACTTACGTGAGATTTGTACCACTGTTGCACCAGTGGGCATGTCTTTCCATGCCAGTCACTTCTGCAGCTTACAGAGTTCACAGCTGTGTAAGATTGATGACTACTTTTCTCTTCTTGCAGCATGCCTCAAAGCACTATGAAAGCTAGCCAGTTCAAGACAAGAAAACTCATCTACTGATGGATTAAACAACTTCTCCAAGCAGCAAAGCTGTAATACACATTCAGAGCATCTGGCAGGTAGTATGTTGCCTACTATTTTCTATGGGACAAAAAATAATTCAAGACACAGAATATAAATCAAGAATGTGTACTCACATCATAATGATTGAAACATGGCAAATTCTCTAACTTAAATAATATGTAATAAAAAAGTCCACAATGTAAAATTAAAATTGTTCAAATATATAACTAAGTAAAATTTCAAAATGATTGCTAACAAGCATATGAAAAATGTTCAACACTAGCTGTCTGTGGGGGAATTCATATGAGATTCAAGGGTCTGGGCGGTGTGATTAAAACCTGTCCCCCAGGCAGCCCTGATCAACTACACTTGGTCACCCAGCTTCCATATGCCAATAAAAGAGCCACATTTATAGTACAAAGCAGGAAAAGGAGATGTATTCCATATGGCCACATTAGGAAGAGGGTAAGGAGATTCAATGGGCCCCCAAGTCCACTTTCTGGATACTAGATGAGGTTTAGGTTAAGCAGAGGCCAGGAGATATGTATAACCTAGCAGTCTTCAAGGTGTGGGTCTGCCCGTTATTGATCCATCATTGTGCATTCAACAAAATGGTCTGACAATCATCTTATGGGTATTGCATGTAATTCTACTATTTTCCCTTTTCCAGGAGACAAGGTCACCCTCTGTTTGGAGAAAAGAGGATGGGAGTGCTCAGCCTTTCCCCTCTCACAGGCTGGATTTCCTGTGGGAAATTCCATCTCTATGGGTTGCTTCGTTTCGGCAACCTAACAGCCAAATAGAGGGGCACCGGTGTCCCTTTAGAATATCCTCATCGCTTTCAGGCATGCGGGCTACACTATCAGAAAAAATAAAAATGAAAGTGCTTAATGATTCTCAGCACCAGCAAGTGTGGGAAGCAGCAAGGCCTCTCATAAAAGTTGATGGGAATCTAAGCTGGTGTGAAATTTCTGGCGGGCAATTTGGCAATGCCTATTAAAAAGTGAATGCACACAAACTTTGACCCAGCAATCTTATTGCTAGGAATGCATTTTCCATTTCTCCTTGTGTGATATTGCCACTGTAATGTGCAAGAGATGCTCCTTACAGCACTGTGTGTAACAGCAAAACTAGAAACTATTAAATTGTAAATCAATAGACTCTAGGAATTATGGTGTATAAATATGATGAAATACTAGTAAACTGCTCTGACAGCCAGCACACTAGGTCGCCTTCAATAAAGAAATAACTCTTATAAGCAGAGAACAATGTGTGTTGTCGGGTCCTTTTTGTATAATCTCCTCTATTTTAGTGAATTCATTTGAACATTCTTGGGTTTGGGGCTCAGTGGGGACACTGAAGCAGACTGACATTTTGTTTAGATTTTTTTTTTTAGGAGAGTTATTAAGATCACAGATAGACAGACAGAAGCATGATGAGGGCTCTGAAGAGAGTTCAGGCCCCTGTGGCAGAGTGATAGAAGTGGTGGTCATAACCTGTCCTTTCCTAAAGTTTTCAGAAGGGGGAGGGTCTATGCTACATGATTGACAAGTAGCCATAGCCTTTGCTTGCAGTCAGGCTCTCTGAGTCAGGGTGGGAACAGCAAGAATCTGCATAGCAAATTGTTGACTACAGGCAAGGTGACTTTCCCCAGGGCTGGATCACTCTGTCTCGCCATTGTCCCTTGAGGCAGGGAGAGGAATTGTGATTGGGAAGTCTCCACTCTGAGGTGAGAGTGGGCATTGTGATCAGGGTGAAACATTGTTGCTAATGGGTTTTTCATTAAAATGGACACATCTAGGAGGGAAAAGGGGCACTCTTGCCGAGTATGGCCTTGACATTCAAGGATGTTTACTTTTAAAATGTAGGGCTACTGACCTTCAATCTCTTGACCACAAATGAGACAGAGAAATTAATTGTAACTCGTTTTCGTAAACATATTTAATTAAATATCTAGATATAAGTACTTTATGCTTAATTTTATTTGACTGATTTGTTTTTCTAATGGAACGATTTAGACAAAGATAAGTAAGACTAACTCATAGCCTGACCCATTCAAGATTGCTGGGATATTTATTGAAAGGTAGCACTCCCTGGTGTGACTGGGCTTCTGTAAGAATCCTCTCTTTACTAAATTCTGTGGGTTTGTGCTACTGAGGAAGGCTCTATTTACCCTCATTGAGTGTGAGCTTCCAGGGGCTTTATCAGCCCTTTCAAATGCTGCCTTCTGTCCTAACAAGACAAGTTCTCCCACTGACCTCAAGCACAAAGTGTCTGGCTATCACTTTCCTTGTCACTGAACGTCCCCTTCCTCTCAATGAGGAAACCACCTACTAGTATTTTACTAATTGACAGACTGCAGTTTTGATGTTCAAGGGGGTCACTGAGGCAGATGTCCTCTTATGTAAGAAGTTTAGTGGAAGTGTTGTTAATACTTAGGAGAGTGAGAGAAAAGTGGTAGAGGCACTCAGGACAGTTCAGGTACAATGTCCTAGATAACTTGGCAGGGGCTCTGCTAGGAGTTCAGCCCCACAAGATGGAGCTGGATAGGTCCTCTTTAGAGATGTCAGACAAAGGGGAGTTTTGTATACTCAGGCTCTCTGATCTGCTCCTGAGTATCAGGGAGAGGGGAGTGGAGTCTGCCATTGCCAGGAAAGAATGTATGGCTCCTTGAATTGGGGGGGGGGATGAGAAAGAGGGACATGTCTGAAAGGACCAAGCAGATGCCATAACAGGCTGCTCAGTCTTCTCTCAGAGATCAGGCCTCAATTTCAGTTTCCTGAGACTTGAGCAAGCAGTTTCTGAGAGGGCCATGAACAAAAGACATAGTCCTTGCAGTAGCTCCCTTTCTGCACGTACTCTGACTGCTCAAAGTTCAGCCAGATGTTTACTCTCTGGGGCCCCTCACCAACTTAGAGTTATGTGCAGTACGTGCTTGGCCAGCCAGCCCCCATGGTGGCTCAAGGACAAAGCCTGGGACTTGTGCTGGACTGCCCCCAAAGTGATAAATTGTAACCACCAACCAGTAAATTCAAAGGTTACATACCCTCACCCAATTAAAAGAGAACAGAGATAAAAATAAAACAATCCGAGTTGCACCCGTGTAAAACTCCCCCACACCCCTGAAGGGCTTGTGGATTTTTCCTTTAAAAAGCTAGCCACACAAAGAAAAAGCAAGTTCCTCCTGGCCTCACGGTTACTACAAGTGAGTGCTTTGGATCGAGCTTCCCTGACCGCGGCTTGTAAACAGAAATAAACCTTGCTTTTGCATTCTGTACCTAAGGTCTTTGGTGGTATCTTTGGGGTCACAATCTGGGCATAACAATGTCTAGTTGAGCTGTACCCACTACACAGCTGGGAAAATGGTTTGCTGCCAGTAGCTTTCAGCTGTTCCAGAATCTGCCAGTTTGGGGTCTGTAACCTTCCATGGGGTTGTAAGACTGTCACTTGTGTTCTGTTAGTGGGTTAGAGATTCACAAAGGCTGTCAGTAAGTGCTTGTCACTTCCTTCACAGAAGCAGCTTCTGTGGCCTGAACTCAGGCTGCTCTGGCTTCTGACACTACTATTATTTATTTTCTTATAAATACAAGAAATGTTTTGCCGCCGGGCGGTGGTGGCGCACGCCTTTAATCCCAGCACTCGGGAGGCAGAGCCAGGTGGATCTCTGTGAGTTTGAGGCCAGCCTGGTCTCCAAAGCGAGTTCCAGGAAAGGCGCAAAGCTACACAGAGAAACCCTGTCTCGAAAAACCAAAAAAAAAAAAAAAAAAAAATGTTTTGCCTGAACTTCCTTTTATATACTCCCTTTCAAATCTCATCATAATCTAAAGACAAAAGTGCAAATAAATGGTAATTTTCTATTACTTTTGCCAATACAGGAGAGGCCATCTGTGGTTCCCCTGCTGTTTCAATTTCCGACTGCTGAGGCAAACAGTCAGAAGAATTAAAAGAATGGTTAGTGGAACTCAGTATTAACTTCATGCCTTATGGGTTTGGAAAGCAAGTACAGCATATATTTCTAATTCCAGCTACTGCTATAGATTAATGACCTGGACACTAAGAATCATCATTACTCTACATCCTTTGTCTGAGATTTGCCAGACCCTAGCTATAAATGACCTACTGAATAAGATGCAGATTTTTTCTACCTTTGTAGATGAAAAACAATGATGAACAAAAGGCTGGTTGATTTGAAGCAAATCATGAAGCTTGACTAATAAATATCAGCAGTGAAACAACCGTTAGTATATAAAATGTATGTTTCAATATTTAGCACTAGCAGCTGCCTGGCCATAAAATGAAATCTGAAAATGTGCTTCTTAGGCAGTGAAAACACCTTAGAAATTGAGCAAGATTTTGTTATTGTTTTGCGAAGATAATTGTGCTATTAATTTTTTGAAGAGATCTACAAGCTATTCAATCACAAACTTGGCATGCTCAAGCATATGTGCCAGTAAGGAAATGTTAGGAACTGTGGTCATGATTACATGGTCTATGTTCAATTTCTGATGTGTTGAAACTTTTTTAGTGTGTGATTTTGATAGGGAGTGAAAATAATTTAAATGATAATGTGTTCTGCGAATGTGCCTCTTTACCTTAGCTGTGTCAATGAAAAATTCCTCATCCAAATAGTCCTACATGCTTAGCACTTATAAATACCCTCCCCTTCTGCTGGAAGTTGTTTTTGTTTGTTTGTTTGTTTTTAATAACAGTGCTTACAGTATACTATCAGTGGGTACCTAGGAAATTGCCTTATGTATACATGATTATATATAATTACTTTGAACATATTCTCCACAACTGTCCTCTTCCCCTCATTAAACCCTTTTCCCCTTCTCTAAAAGTCCACCTCCTACATTCATGTCTTTTTTGATTATTTGTGTCTCCCCTGCATTTTACACTTGTAGGATACCAACCTCCCAGGCAAGATGTGCCCGTTGGTCCAGTAGTGGCACAACTGTTTGAGGGTAACCAAATGTTTTCTGCTTAGAAGTAAAGCCTGCCATGCTAGAGGAACTCATCATGCTTGGTACTGTACATCTGGTCAGAAGCTCATGGGAGGGGAGGCAATAGACCTTACTATTCTTTTGCTAGAGGGGCATGGTATCAACTGCTATCAGAAGGTTTTATGATGATCATGTTAGTGGGATTCTTGGATTGCTTTCCAAACTATTTTAAATGTATCATGTTCTCATGATAAGGGATGATCTAGAACTAACACAAGCCTTTCATTTCCGGTTTAGAGAAGCTGTGGCAGAGATTTTTAGTGAATCAACATTACACTGATACTGAGGGCTAATGATATCCACTTATGCAGATGTACTGCAGCTCTGATAATTCTCACATCATTGATGACATGTTACTTGTGACCATGAGCTTGTGTTTTAGAAGGTGTGGCTTTAGCTATTGGATGATCCAGTCCTCTGGCCTGTGTTTTTAATAGGCAGAATCTGACATGTAGGGTGTGTTTTTGGAAGAGATATTTGATTTTAGTGATTATTCCCTCAGGTAGATAAAATTTTGGGGGTTGTGCATATGAACACTATGTCTTCCATAGGTAGGCAGTGGGAGAGGAGAGTAGAATTTAAATGACAAATTTAATGTGGAAAAAGTGATGGAGGAGAAGGATTCACAAAGTAAGAAATATGCCATAAAATCCATCATTACCACAATATGCCCATGCCCAGGGCAAGCGGCACTCCACATGAGATAAATTTCAGTCTTGTTGTCGCTAACAGTTTTACTGTACATGTGTGACCTCCCCCCACACACACTTGAATAAAAATGATTAAGAAAACATATTTCTTTTTACAGAAATATCCTAAGCTTATGCTACAAGAAATCCATCTTGAACTGTCAAGTCCTTTTTTGGTTGATACGAAGATATGATTCATATCCCATTACACAAAATGTACCATATTATAAATAAATCAGAGCTTTCAATATGGGTTTTGTGCACTCTAAGAGGAACAGAAGAAGCCTTTCCCATTGAATCTGAATTGTGTTTTCTGTAAGAAAGGGTGAAGAAAGCAATTTAATATTATGAAGGGAAACAATAATCATATTTTACTACACATTATGAACTCAGAATTGAACAAATAGAAACAGGCTCCCAGATGATAAATCAGTATCTTCCCAGAGAATGTGAAAGATGAAGGAGAGAGAGAGAACCAGTGATTGCCAGTGCTATCACTTCTGGCTGGATGGCACACATTGCCTTCTGTAGCCAGGGTCAGGATCTGTTGTGACGATGGACTCATAGTCTCTCCTATAAATTTCTTAAAATAATTTGGGAGAGTAAAATGGCCAATGGAAGGAATGTGGGTGTTTGAAGACAAATGAGATTCTAAGGTACGTCTGCTATCTGTCCCTTGACAAAGTATTAGGAATAACCATTTTTCCAAAATACAGGTTAAGACACTGGTGTGTATGGTACAAAGACTAATGTTGTGACAAACTGAGGTACATGTCCAACCACTGTCTGTGTCCACGTTCTCCAGCTGTAGTTGATCCTCTGGAGGACACGCATGAGGCACTTGTGAGTGTCAGCATTCTTTAGTTTGGTCAACTTCAGTCACATTGCCTATTGTTGACACTGCATTTCCAGCTTAAACCATTTCTGGATTTAACTAGCCACAAGCATTCCTATCCTCCAGACCTGGAGTACATTTTTTTTCTTTTTTTACATAATCTCAACACATGTACCAGTGACCTAAAGATATCACAGATATTATTTTAATATGATTGCAAAATAATTGCACTGAATAAAGGCTATTTTATCAGATACCTCCTAATAACTATACAGATTAACGTGAGAAGTATTTCAGGTTTTAAAATAAACAATAGAATTTTATCATTAAAGTGATAGGCAGCCAGTAAATGACAAACAATAATAATACAAAATGTATATGATATGTTAGCATCCTCAATTTCATCTTCTTCATAAACAATGTTAATGTAAACATTGAGTTCAGATAGTTATTAAAAGATTCTTACTTTTAAAATATCTTGAGGAAAAGATACTGCAGTTTTTTATAATAACCTATTCCAGAAAGAGCATGGGAACAAATTAGCTCCAACTTTTAGTGCCTACTCATTTACTTTTATATGAGCTAGGTTTCAAGTAAACTTTTTGGTTAGAAGAATTTTCACAGCAGTCCACATTGCATCAATTCAATCTGCAGAGACAAAAACAAATGTCTAAGCAGCACAGTTGGGCATTTAAGGTAAACTAAATCAAGATTTCACCAAAGTTCAACTTGTTGAGAACAATCAATGTATTGGACTTATTTACATTAGAAGAGGTGAGGTGTTACTGGAGTGTGAGTTACTGCCAAACAGCTTAATCTTTGTAAAACCCCATCACATTATGGGTGACAGCCTCATAGAAGCTACAACATGGAGTCTCATTTTCAATTGATCAGTCTTTTGTTCATTTTCTCTTCCTTCTTTCTTTCCTTCCTTCCTTCTTTCCTTTCTTCCTTTCTTTCCTCTCTCTTTCCCTTCCTTCCTTCTTTCTTTTCTTCTTTCATTCTTTCACATTCTTTTTAAATATATTGTGTCATTTTGCAAGATCCTTTATAGCTGGGTAGGCAACAATAATTAGAATACTGGTAAAGGTTCTCAAGACCATCTTCCCTAGGGAGTTATCTTAAGTCCCTTATTATTATCATCAACATAGCTGCCATTTGTTAGTATACCCTCATTGCCACGGCTAACAAGGCAAACCCCAAGATGCATGAGATTATATCTTGGGGGAGGGGAACACTATGCAACAGTGGATCTCATAGAGTTTTACTAAGCTATTAGTGTTAATTCATTGATTCATCCATTGATTTCTTAGCATTTAAATGTATTGCACAATGTAGTTGAGAATTAAGGATGTGCCTCTAAAATACCAGCCCTGAGTTCCCTTATAGAAGATGCAGAGGGGGTATATTCAGTCAGTCTGATTCTGATTGGTCCTCTGATTGGCATCATCTGTGACACAAAATGCTGACACAAAATGCTCATGAGAGGTTCTATACAAGAGCTAAAGAAAATGGTGTTAGAACCCATGAAATCCTTGAACTCTTTTATTCATGAGTTTGAGCAACTATAATGTGAGTAAGTACTAATGTTATGCATCCACAGTAAGTGTAAGTGCATGAGACACAGTAATATTGACTTACCATAAGGAGCTAGAGCTCATCTGATCTTATGGCCAGTGTGGCTTCCACAGAATGTAGATGTAACCAACCGTCTTATTAAATAAGAAACACATAGCCAATACAGAGATGAAAGCCAAGAGGTCAGAGCAATAACTAAGAGCTAAAAACCTTACCTTTCACTGTTGCTGTACCTCTCCAAAAGAGAGCTACTTCCTGTGTCTGTCTTTTTTTATAGAGTTTCTGTTCTGCCTTCTCATTGGTTGTAAACCCAACCACATGACCTCCTAGTCACTGCTTGTCTGTACAGACCTCCAGGTCTTCTATGGTTGGTATTGAGATTAAAGGCATGTGTCTCCAATGCTGACTGTATCCTTGAACACACAGAGATCTACCTAGCTCTGCCTACCAAGTGCTGGAATTAAAGGCGTACACCACCACCGCCACGCTCTTGCTATGGCTTGCTAATAGCTCTGACCCCTGGGCAACTTTATTTATTAACACAAAGGCAAGCAGATCTCTGTGAGTTTGAGGCCAGCCGGGTCTACAGAGTGAGATCCAGGACAGACAGGACTGTTACAAAGAGAAACCCTGTGTCAAAAAAAACAACAAAACAAAAAATAAAAACAAAACAAAACAAAGTAACACCTGATTAAGAGACAGAGATGCCAATATGGGTCTTTTTTTTTTAAAGACAAAACAGCTAAGCTTGATCTTGGACAAGTCAGTAAGAAGAGCTGGGCAGTGAAAGAGCCTAACCCGTCCCTTCCCAATTTTCTCCAATGATGGGCATATATACATTCAAACAGACAAATGTTAGGGTCCATTTCCATCATGACAAAATCAAAACACATCTCATATTACTTTATTAATATTCAGTTTATTTTATTTTGACTCTGTATGCAAGTCATAATTTACTACTTCCCTTTATAGATACCAAATGAGCATGGTACCAACCACTGCTACTGTCCTAGTTCATCTGAGAATGGGTCACAAGAAGGTCCTCAAAGGAGCCAATCACCCTCACTTCTCTGTTTGAAACATATTACAAATGTTGTTGTTGTTTTCAGGAGACTTCACAGAGTCACTATTTATTCCATATGTAAAGACATATTTGCCTTCCTGTGCCTCTCTCTGACTCTCTAAATTGGATTGTAATGATTTGGAAGGTGGTAAAGTTCCCATGAGCCATCCATGCATTGAAATTCTACTGTTCCAAAGTTAAGCAAAGCTGAGTGAGATCTACATGTTCTTCAGGGTTCTGATCTGAACAAGGGAACATCCCCAAACTCCTTAACACTGCTGTTTTGAGAATAAAGAAATCATCTATTGGGGCTGAAAAGATGGCCCAGTGGTTACATCATTTGTCCTGCATGTACTAACAGCTGTGTTCAAATTCCCAGGACTCAGGTAAAGTCTAGTGCACTTATGTGACTAAAACTCTAGTGGACCACTTCACATGCCCTTGTTTGAGAGAGAGTTCTTTGTTCCTTATAATCCCCACCATATATGCTGAACCAGCCGGTCAGTCTTCACCCTACATAGACTGAGCAAGCTGTTCAAAAAGCTTTCACACTATTTGTGTCTTCTCTCATCTCATCATAGAAATGTCAGGATTTCACACATTACTAAACATGAGCCTTCACATGGGATCCTGGGATCTGAGTTCAGATTCACATATTTGCAAGGCAAGAGTTTATCCAGCAAGCTATATCTCCCTTGCTCCACAGTGACAAATATTTCAAAACTCCATTTCCTTCAGGTCTAAGACTTCAACTATGCTACAACAGTATAGTCACTGCTATCTTAAAAACATTTTCATCTCACACTAGGAGTCCATAGGAGAGCAATGTTTCAAACAGTAAAAACTTCACATTGAATTGAAATATAATAGTGGGTAACAGGAGAGAGACTAGAAAAGTCAGCATAGAAGTAAATACTCACTCTGGACTTATTGACTCCAAACAAGAACAAACGCACAGCATAATGGAATTGGAGCTGTCTCTGTGGAAAGCTGTTTATTCTCCCACATTCTTATTAGGTTTTTACTTTTTTGAGTGGTTATGTGCACATTTGTATGTACACACATGCTACACACCTGTAGCATGTGGAGGAGAAACCAATATGGAGGTGGCTTTTTCATGCCATTGAATGTTCTGATACAGCATTTCACTGATCCCAAAAGTCACCAACTGGCTAGGCTAGCTGGTCAATAATCCACAGAGAGCCTTCTGTCTTGTGCTTTACCCCTCAGAGTTAGGGTCACAGATATGAACCACAATGTCTGGCTTTCTATGTGGGCACTAGGATCTTAAATCAGGTCCTTATGCTTACACAGCAAGAATATGGATTAAGCCATGCCCATGGCCCTTGTAGCATACTTTTTAACGTATAGAAACACATATCTTCCAAGGCCCAAATTGAAGAAGGCAGCATGCGTCCACTGATTTTCTAGTGGACAACCATCCACACTGTCCATCACCTTGTGGATGACAATTTTATCCTCTACCTTTATAAAAGATGACAATTGATACAAACTGGAATGATGAAGTTTGGATAAATTAATTTATTATAATTTTTTAAAATTTTGAAATGATTATGTAATTACATCATTTCCCCCCTTTTATTTTCTCTCTCAAAATGTTATTTTGGGCACAAGTTTGAAACTGTTGGAAGTAGTAGACACTACTGACTTATTCATGATGTCAGTTGGGTTGTTCAAGTTTTTCTCTACGTAGGAAGATGTTTCAGTGGTGGGCTTCTCCTATAAAGTGTTTTACTACATTGAGGCATGTTCTAATCATACTCTTTCATGATACTCTATCATGAAGCCATGATGGATTTTTATCAAAGGCTTTTCCAATATTCAGTGAAATGATGGTACAATTTTTGTCTTTAAGTTTTTTATGTGGTTTATTACATTTATTGACTTGCATCTTTTGAATCATCCCTGCCTCTCCAAGAAAAAGCCAGCTTACTTGTTGTAGATACTCTTTTTGAGGTAGTTCTCTATTCTGCTTTCAAGTACTATATTGAGCATTTTAAAGTCTATTTTCATCTGGGATACTGACCTGTAGTTTCTCCATCTCTCCCTCCCCCTCCTCTGTGTCTATGTACATGTATAGCAGGTTTTGTTATTAGAGTGGTATGGGCTTCATAGAAGGAGTTGGGAAGTGGTTATTTTGTTTCTATTTTTTGTTAAATGGTTTAAGAAGTGTTTGTTGTATATCTTTGAAAATATAGTAGTGAGCCACATAGAGTTTCTAGGCCTGGTGGACTCCAGAAGACAAGCACAACTCTGCCCCAAGTCTCTTCAGATAGGAAGAATTTCACTCATGAGACTCCTAGTGTTTCTAGGCCTGGTGGATCCCAAGGACAAGTACAGCCCTGCCCCTGTTCTCAAGACTTGGAGCAGGAAGAACTCTACCCACTTTCTCTCGTGCAGGGCAGTTGGGAACCATTATGATCCTTGGAATCACCATGATGGATGGAGCAGGACTTGGAGAATCACACGTGATGCAGGACAGATGGGCCGTATTCTTGTGAGCAAATGTATAGTGTGGTAAGGGAGAGAGTGGGATAGAAAGGATGGTTCATATCCTGTGGATAGAGGCTTATATGAAGAGGTGAAAGTGGTGAGGAGCTGGCTGAGGTGAGTGACTTGATTGCCACCCAGGGCTATGGTAATGTCTGGGCCTGGAAGGTGGCTGGGGCACATGTCTGGATTGCCCTGGTGCAGCTGCAGTCTGTGTTGCTGTCTGTGGCTCCTAATATCACCGAAGGCCAAGAGGATAGGGCTGTAGAGAGTTGGACCTGCTTCCTCACTGGCTACACTACTAAGGAGAACTGGTCTTTCCCCTCACCCACTGAAGACTCAGAAGACAGGGTATCTATGTCTCACCTGGGCAACACTATAGAGCTGACCCTGCTCACAGGGTCAAGGGCAAGCTGGCCTTGACTGTGTGAAAATGGAAGAGCAGGTCATGCCTGCCATGTGGTGAGAGAAAGATGCCTCCCTTTGCCCCTTGACACCTGCAGCAGGTGGGGGCCTTACCCAACCCCTCACCAGCTGGCGCACTCAGGAGAACAAGTCCTGCATCTCACCTGGGCACCACAGTAGAGTTTACCCTGTAAACAAAGACATGTGTGGGGCATAGCTGGTGCTTCCTCCCTTGTCTGTGATCTAGTAGTGGGAGGAAGGGAAAGATGCCCTCCCTCCTCTCCCATACCACCTCCAGTTGGCAAGGGAGCTGACCAACCCCCCTTTATCAGTTGTAACACTTGTGAAAGCAGGCCCTGCCCCTGGTCTGGGCAGCACAGCAGAGCTGATACTGTTGACAAGAGCAGTGGTGAGGGGAACTGAGAACATAAGCATGGGAGATCTGGCCCTGCCCTCATCTGGTAGCATGGGCGGGGCAGGGGAGAGTTGCTCTACACACACACACACACACACACACACACACACACACACACACACACACAACCGCCCAACCCTCTAATCCTGAGGCAGGTGAGAGAGGTGGCCCCTGAGATCATAAGAACTGGCCCTGCACCTTACCCGGGCAGCAGAGTAGAGCCCACCCTGTTGACAGAGGTACAGGTGAGCCAGCCCTGAAGTTGTAAGAGTGAGAGAGCCGTCCCCACTACACATCTGTCATGGGGAGGCACGGGCAGGAGATAGTTGCCCCCCCCCCCCCCCCCCCGCTTACCCCTCACACCTCCCCGATGCCTGCAACAGATGAAGAAGCTGATCCTCCCCCTTATCTGTTGCAGCACTCAGGAAAGCAGGTCTGCCCCTCACCTGGGCAGCACAGTAGAGCTGACCCTGTTGTTGGAGGGGCTGGTGAGTTTGCCCTGAGTGTGTGAGAATGGAATAGCTGGCCACCCCCACCCCTCACCTGCGGTGAGCTAGTAAGGGCCAGGGAAAGACGCCCTCTCCCCCTTGCTGCCTACAACCTGTGGTGGGCGAGGGAGCTGACCCTGCCCCTTACCAGCTGCAGCACTCTGGAAGTAGACCCTGCACCTCACCTGGGCAGCACAGTAGAGCTGACCCTACTGACAGGGCTGCAGGTGAATGGGCCTAAGAACACGAGCATGGGCGATCTGGCCCCTCCCATCATTTGCCGTATGGTGGTGTGGTGGGGGAGAGGTGCCCTCCACTCCTCTGCACTTTGCCACCTCTGGAAGGTGGGATAGCTAGCCCTGAGGTCATACAAGTGGGAGTACTGTCCCTGTCCCTCACCAGCTGCGGAACTTGGGATAGAGTCCCCTGCACCTCTCCTGGACAACACAGTATTACTGGCCCTGATGGTGTAGGTGTGGGAGAGCCATCCTGAGGGCAGGAAAGCAAGAGAGCCGGCATTGCTCACCCCTTGCTCATTGCTGCAAGGGGTGAACTAGCCAGGGCAGTGCTGGAGAGCTCATCCTGATGGTGAGGACAGGGGAGAGCTGGCAGGCTGACCCAACCCTGCAACTACCCAGGCCCAGAGCCAGGGCAATGAGTTGGCTCACCCCAATATCTACCCCATCAATGATTTGCTGGAGCACATGAAGGGACTGGTCCTGCAGATCCAAAGCTGTGGGATCTCCAGGACACAGGGCAACAACAGACTATCCAAGAAGATTCCCAGTGAGGACACAGCATCAATACTGTAGCAGAAACCAGAGACCTAGAACCAGACCAATGACTTTGCAACAAAACTTACAAGTAAAGATACATGGACAAAAGTGTTTACTGAGTGACTCACTTTGTCACACTACAACTTCCTTGATGAGACTAATTTTCCTTTTTTTCATGGATATGAAGGGATGGGGAAATAAATGGGATCAAGATGCATGGTGTGAAAGACACAATAAATAATAAGAAATTTAAAAAAGACAGTGTAGGAGAATTTTGCTGTGAATCTATTTGGGCTGGATTTTTTGTTGTTGTTGGAAGGAGATTTTTAAGCATTGTTTCAATCTTGATATTTGTTATGGGTCTATTTAGGTTATTCATGTCCGCTTGGCTTAATTTTGCTGGTTTGACTGAATCTAGAAATTCATCCATGTATTTTAGGTTTCGAAATTAATGGAGAACAGGTTTTTAAAGTATTCACTTGGAAAATTCTGAATGTTTCTCTGTTCATTTCTGACAGTTAATTTAGGTCCTCTCTTTCTTTCTTTTACTGAGTTAGGCAAAGGGTGTGATGATCTTGCTTATCTTCTCAGTGTACCCATTCTTAGATCCCCGATTCTTTGTATTGTTTTTCTTGTGTCTATTTCATTCATTTTGGCTCTAATTTGGGATTTTGTTTGTTGATTTTATCAAATTTTCCAGTTGCATCATTAAATCATTTATTTGTGCTCTTTCTGAGTTTTAATGGAAGCACCTAGAGCTAATAGTTTCTCCCAGAGGACTGTTTTTAATGTGTCCTAGGAGTTTTACTGTGTTGATTTTTCATTTTCATTTAGTTCCAGGAATTTTTTTTTATTTCTTCTTTGACCTATCCAACCTTCAGTAATGAATTGTTTATTCTCCATAAGTTTGTATAGTTACTAGAAATTGTTTGTTGTTAAATTTAAGTTAAATGGCATTATAGTTAGATATGTTATACAAAGTTATTTTTATTATCCTGAGTTTGTTAAGAAGTGTTTTGTGTTCCAGGAGGTGGTTTATTTTAGAAAATCTTCCTGTTGAGTAGAATGTATATTCTTTGGTGTTTGGGTGGAGTATTTTATAGATAACTGCTAGTCCATTTGATGTATGCTATCAATTAATTCTGATGTTTCTTTGCTTATTTTTTTGCCTAGAATACCTGCCTATTGTAGAAAGTAGAATATTGAAATCACCTGCTATTAACGGGAGTATGTTATTCTGTGTCTTTAAATCTAATAGTACATGTTTAAAAATGTAATTGGGTGACCCAGCATTTGGTACATATATGTTTAGGATATCCATGTTTTCTTTGTTAATTGTTGTCTTGATTAAAATAAATTATTCCTCTTTATCTCTTCTAATTGTTTAGTTTGGTCTATTTAGTTTGTATTAGGATAGTGATGCCTGCTTGCTTCCTGGTCTCATTTGATTGTGGTATTTTGTCAGTTTTCTTCACGGAAACACGCCTATCTTTAAAGCTAACATGATTTTCCTGTAGACAACAGATAAGTGGATTTGGTTTGGTGATCCATCCATTTGGTCTATGTCTTTTTATTGAAGAACAGAGACCACAGATATTAAATTTATTATTGAAAGGTATATGTTAAGTGCCATCATCGTATTGTTCATTTTCATGTTATTTGTATTCTCACTGGTAGTTTGAGTTTCAGTAATTATAGCTTTATTTTTCTTCCTACAGTCTTTTGTCTATACTTATTCCAGGGGAATTTACTTTTGGTGTCAAACAATATCAGTTTAAGTGGTGCCTAACAAAGTTTGTCCAGCACAAGTCAGTCTCTGAGAATTTCCAAGTGTCTTTTCAAATATAAATTCCTGCAAGGGTCAGGTTAGAGACTGGATCTACTCTTACTGGTTGAAAAACCCACATGAAATATTTGTCCCATTTGTTTCCAGTAAAACCACCTTCTTGGTCTGGGATGTAACTCATTGGGTCGCATGCTTGCCTTACATGTATGAGATCCTGGATTCAATCTCCAGCACAGCCTAAAGAGGGAATGGTGGTTCTATTCCTGATGGATGATACCTGCACTAGCACATGGAAGATGGAGGCAGGAATATCAGAAGTCCAAGGACATACTCAGCTACAGGCTAAATTCAAGGCAGCATGAGCTACATGAGAAACCATGGAAAACAAAAGAAGTGCAAGTCAACAAAACAAACTGTCTCCTAGGTTTGAAAATGTGGTTGTTTAAAGAAAATCAAGTCTTGAAATTTCAAACTTTGAAAAGAGAAATGATATACATGATGGAGGAAAGAATGCACACAAAGCATGTTGTAGATTTGGGTTCTCGGTTCTTCAGTTATTTGTGCACATGTTATCTACTCACCCGTTTTTAGTGCTTTATTTAAATTGTTCACTTTCATTTTGCTCTTATAAAAAGCATTTATAAAATTATGTTTATGGGTGTATGTCTGTATGTAGGTGTGTACATGTGAGTGAGGATGCCTCAAAGAGGCTAGGGGCACCAGATCCATCTGCAGCTGGAGCTGCCTGACTTGGGTGCTGGGAATATATGCTCTTTAACTGCTAAGCTGTCTCTCCAGCTACTAACTTTTAAAAATTACATTTATTTATTTACCTGTGTGGGGTATTCAAGTGGAAATGAGAAGACAATTCGAGAAATTCCAGTCTTTTCTGCCATCAAGTGGGTCCCTGGGATAAAATGTTGGCATCGCTAAGCTCAGTGGCAAGTGTCTCTACCCCCTTGATGCATCTAGGTGGCCATCCTGTTTATTTTAAAGTATATGTATTTAATATGTGAGTCCAGAGAGTATTTTAAAAAAGAGCTATTCTAGAATACCCCCATTTAAGAGGAGGTGCATCATAACCTGAAGAAGATAAATATATGAGGACTATAGTATCCCAACAGGGTTTTGAGGTGTTGTATTAGAAATAAAGAACAATATGCTAGAGAATCAAATACTGTCAGTAAATAACTCATCTAAAACAAAGACCATGTACTGGAGAGTGGGGGGTTGGGGAAGTAAGTGCTTCTTAAAGTAGAGATGACAGAGTAATGAACTCTACACTGAAAATGGCAACAAGCCCAGAGGATTATAACATACCCTGTGTGAGATAGACAGAATAAGACAGGTCCAGAGAGAATGTTGTGAGGAAGATACTGGGTGGAGCTTCCCCACCATACCACCAGCCAGTCAATGATGCATTTTCACCAGACCCATGGTAGTCGTTCTTTGTCCCATGCTCAAGTTGCATGAGGAGTCGGTGGAATGCAGAAAGGCAGGGGTGTGAGAAGTCCCTATCTGCCACTTCCAGAGACACAAGAGGTTGTGTAAAAGTTGGCAACACATGGTCTCCATTTGGTGTTTGGGATAAAGAATGACAGATGAAAGAAAGCCATGCCTGTGTTAAACATTCTACAAGGCTGATGGATTGATCATGGGAAACTGGAAATTCGCAGAAGCCACAATTATATCGGGTTGTTTTCAGTTCCATTAATAGCTATTCATTTTCTTCCTCTCTGTGCCCTAGAATCCATGAGGCTGTTATGTAAACACCATGCCAAATGCACAAACAGAGCCCTGGACTTCAACATCAAAAGGCTGAAAATTTCTCACCATCTGAATTCCATGTCAAAGCTTCTCCTACTTTGCTGTCACCAGCTGCCTGAAGGTCCCACAGTGGCCCAATTTGCAACTGTTTTTGTTGTGTTACTATAAAAACTTCACAACTCTGTTACCATGTTACAACATGGTGTTTGGGTAACACAAGTCTGTGTTTCTAGGACAGAGTCACTCATATTTTCCTGCCAAGTGAGATCCTTACTGTCTTTGATGTGAGAGCTGGATGTTTTGTGTTGGAAGCATCATTGCCATGCTCACTTCTAAGATGATAGGTGGTGACATCATGAGCCAGTGTCTGTATGATGCACTCACTATCTCCCCAGCCTCTACTCCATAAATTGTTTTAAATAATAAAAATGCTTGGTAATCCACTTAGATTAAGGGTACTCACCCTGAAGGGCATTAGGAATCTCTCACTTCAGTGGGTTTTCCGTGAATTTGATCACATAATAAAAATACGTCATTCTGCGTCTTTACAGCTTTTGTGGGTGGCCAGTTTTGAAGTAGACTTTTCCGCTCACTCGGCCTGAATGAAATCTGCGAATATAAAAAACAAGCTATTTTAAAGGTTACATGGTCCTATCTAAATACCATATCATAATGCTCTTTTTTAGCTTATAAGAGTGGTGAAAGTATAGAGATTTAAAAGAAACTGAAGAAATACAAAATCATATGTGAATAGATATCAACAAGAAGAAGTTGAATATCTGATAGGTCATTCAGTCCAAAAGCCCATTTTTAATATGTACTTTAGTATTTTTATTGTTGTTTTGTGTGTTCAGGCATATGTGTGCAGATGTGCATGTAGTGTCTGTGTGTTGATCTGAGGACAACTTCATGGTGTCAATTCTTTCCTTCTACATTCATGTGAGTTTTATGAATGGGACTCAGGTTGACAGATTTGAATGCAGCAGGCATCCTTACCTGCTGAGCTGCCTTGTGAGCTGTATCTTTAATGCTATTAGTAGAAGTTTATACACAGTGCTGCGTCAGATGGGAAAGGTGAAATGGCTGCCCACCTGTCATGAGAACAATTGATACAAGGACTGTATGTTCACTCAAATGACTAACGGGCAAGTGTAAGAAGCAATCACTAGACTTTTCTTTTGACCTATATATTATTCATATATATATATATATCTTTTCTGATAATAAATGGAAGGGAATATTTCTAATTGTCTATGAAATGTCAAGTATAACCATGATCAGCTTTGTATGGGTGCTTACATGTTCTGCATCCATGCCCCTCTGCTACACATGTGCAGGGAAACCAATATGGCTTGAGATGAAAGACGACTTGAGAGGGATGATTCAAAGGAGACAGTGGGAATCTCAAAAACATTTCTCCATGGATCCAGGGATCACAATCTTCCTTCATCTTCTCCCTCCACCATATTTCAGGGTTGTGTAGTCTCTGATATAAATCATTTATTGCTATAATACTATGATTAAATATTTTGTATGGAGTCTGGTTGTTTTGGTCTGAATAGATTGGTTCAATGTCTAAGAGCATTCACAATTCTTACAGGGGACCTGAGTTTAGTGAGGGTGCCTACATCCAGCACTTCACAGCTCCTGTGGAACAATCCTTTTCTACACTATGAATATGTAGCACTCTCATTGGTCAATAAAAATGGACAGGCCAGTATCTGGGCAGGCAGTTAGTTGGGAAAGCCAAACTGGGAATGATGGGAAGTCAGGAAATGCCAGCTAACCACCAAACAAGCAGGACCTGTTAAAAATGAGGTAACAAGCCACATGGCAGAATGCAGATTAACAGAGTTGGGTTAATTTAAATGTAAGAGCCAGTTAGTAATAAGTAATGAGCTATTGGCCAAGCATTTATAAGTAATATAAGCCTCTGAGTGGTTATTTGGGACCAGGCCTTTGGGACATGAAAACTCTGATTACATACAACTACCTGTAACTTCAGGTTGAGGGGATCCAACATCCTGTACTCGATTCCACAGACACTGCAGGCATATGCACATACCCAGACATATAAACACAATTAAAAATTAAAAATAAATCCTAAAAGATGTGTTTAAGCCTGGTTGTCTATTTAACTCCACTTCTTCATTAGTTTACTTGTTTATTTTGACACAGGGCCTCGTGAAACAGGCCGGCCTGGCACTCACTACACAGTGGAGAATAATTATGACTCCTGATCCTGTGTTGCCTGCCGCCTGCAGTGCGTGGGGTGTGCAGGTCCACTGCACTGTACTGGGCCAAAATCTGCAGTGTAAAAGCAAACATAAAGAATGAGCAGGAAGCTGAGCTACAGCCTTTGTTTGCAGTGGTTCTCACCCTTCCTGATGCTGCGACCCTTTAATACAGTTCCTCATGTGGTGGTGACTCCAAACTGTAAAATTATTTTCTTTGGTACTTCATAACTGTAATTTTGATACTGTTATGAATTCTGAGGTAAATGTTTGTAGAGATAGAGGTTTGCCAAAGGGGTCAAGACCTTTAGGATGAGAACTGCTGGTTTAAAGGAACACAGGATATGAAAACTGAAATCCCAATTTTATTATTGCTTAGATGAGATTTCAGTAAAATGCTTGAAAGTTGACCCTATTAGTTTGGTGACAGCCTTCATATTTTCTCAAGTTCTCCTGCCCAATGTGGCTGATTCCCTTCTGTGCTATTGATGAACTTTTCTATTCATTTTCTCCAGGTTCTCCTCTTGTCTTTATCTTCAGAATTAACCCCTTGATGGGCAGGTGGCTTGTTGCCATGTCTTTTTTCAAATAAGCTATTAAAGGAAAAAAATCTTATCAGCCACTTGTGCATTCAGTACAGTAAAGCTTGCAACAACCAAACCATTTGTAAAAATAATGCTGATTAAAGAAACATGGCTGCTGTGGGATGTCCTGTATGTTGTGAATAAATAAAGCTCTGATTGGCCAGTAGCCAGGCAGGAAGGATAGGGTAGGTGAGACAAAGAGGAGAAAAATTCTGGGAGGTGAAAGGCTGAGGCAGAGAGATGCTGCCAGCTGCCTCCATGACAAGTGAGATGTAAGGTACCGGTAAGCCATGAGCCACATGACAACTTATAGACTAATAGAAATGGGTTAATTTAAGATATAAGAACAGATAGCAAGAAGCCTGAGCCATTAGGCCAAACAGTTTAAATAATATAAGAGTCCGTGTGATTATTTTATAAGCGGGCTGCAGGACTGCTGGGGCCTGGCAGGAGCTGAAGAGAAGTTCTCCAGCTACACATGGCTCCTAACTCATAAGTCCAAGCCAAGTGGAAAAGGGGACAAGTGACACGTGCAATAAAGATAATCACACTTCACTTGATTTCCAGTGCTGTAAAAAATCTTACGGATACAGTTGTAAGTGGCTTAAAAACAGGAATTCAGTTAAAACAGGATGAGCCTTGGTGTTCTTGCACTCTGCAAGTATAGCCCACTGTACAGATGAAGAGACTGAGTTCCAGGATATCTCTGATACCACACAGCTATAAGCAAGAGACAGCAGATGGGAAGCAGCTGACCTTCCCCTTCACAGGTTCTATGCAATCCTCTCTGCAGTGGCTGCACTGGCAGGGATGAGGCCATTCTAGAGAGACCCTGATAAGCAGTCCCTAGCTTAGCTATCAGACTATGCAGAAAATGGACACCAAGAAATTTCTCCAGGAATCCCATGCTGGGAAAAGAAAAATGCTGAAGCCTGGTGCTAGCCAGAAGGTCAACCTGCTTCTCAGAAAAAGATTCACACATTTCTATAGCAAGAAGGATTTTTTACACATTACTTACTAAACGATGTCAGAGTGGAGTTTACTGCTTACACTTGTCTTCCACGGAAGTTCATTTTGTTTAGACATATAATGCAACTTCAAGAAAATTCGCCTCTAATACATGACTCAAGGCCAATTTTAATGTAGGTTATCATTTTTTACAGACATTTCCTTATAGCATCTTTCAAAATAAAGAGCCTTGAAATTGAAACCAAAGTCTTGTAAGGCCAGAATGGTTCATCACATAAGGTCCAGTGACAGATTACCTTCGCTGATGCTACAGTCCCTTGTGTGTCTGTAAGGATTAAGATAATGGCATTGGAAATAGAAGGTTTTCATGGTAAAGTGTTTTTGTGCAAGCATGAGGACCTGAGTTCAAATACCAAACAACTACCTGAAAGCCAGGCATGTTATTGTGTGTCTATAACCTCAGCACTTGAAATGTGTAGATAGAGGATCCTTGGAGCTTGCTGGTGAGTTCTCCTAACCATATCAGTGAGCTGCAGGTTCAGGAAGAGACCTGTCTTTAACAATGAGTGGGGAAGTGATTAGAGAAGATACCCAGAATCCATCTGGCCTCCACACACATTTACACACATGAGCATGCACACCCATATGTGCTGCACACACACAAGCATGCATACATACCTGCAAAGATAATGATATGACGTATGAAGTTGACCGTTGGCCAGTGACGCCCATTCTTATGCTCCCGTTTGGTTTTGAATCTCTCTGAAACAGTGCAGGTTACAGTTACAATTTCCCCAGAGATTTGCAATTGATTTTCAGGAGGGCATTTTTCAGCACATCTGTGGTGTGCTAGAACAAGACATGCCCCTCTTTTCTTGTCTTCTCCCTCTTGACAATTTTCCTGCCCTGAGGCTAGAGTATACATTCTTCATCTATTTTGATTCCTGATTATATCATCAAATGGAAAAAAAAAAAAGGAAAAACAAATGACAAGGCTTCACATGACTTTGCCATTATGAGAAAATCACCAGCAAGGGCTGACAAACAACTTCACTGAGGTATTTTCTCTTTATTACCTCAATTGAGTAATTGCAGCAGACCTGAATCATGGAAACAGAGATCTCTGTAGTTTCTAATGTATTTCTATTCAGCAGATGGCTTTCAGATTTGAGGGTTCTATGAATACCCACCATTTCAAAGATACAATAATAAACAAAAAGTGAGCAGAAACAAAGGGCACGTATGATTATCTGTGAGTTTGTCTTTTAGAGCTTATATTAATCATTTTTGGATTGGTAGGTGTTTAAAAATATTAGTCCAGATAAACACATCACCAATTCTGCCCTTCATTTTAAATGAATCCCATTTCTTCTGTTTGTATTTCAATCCACTTTAAGAAGTCACAAATAAAATATATTATATCATAAGAGCCATAAAATGCAGGTGTTGGACTGAAAGAGCATCTCAGCACCTGCATTTTATGGGGATATAAAAGAGATATATAACTCACTTGAAACTAAGTTTGCCTTGCCTTTGTTTCTGCTGAGAAGGATTTTAAACTTGTCTGGTCCACCCAGAAGGAAACATGAGCTAAGCTGTGCCTTTCAAAAAAGGGCAAAAGAAAAAGATGGAGCTTTTCTTCCAAGGAGTAACACCAAGGACTGCCAGCTCTGAGTACTAAGATGCTTTAATGAATGACATCAGACACACAACACAGGAGCACACTAAGAATGTACATGTCATAACTCTCGTTTGTTACCCCATATTGTTTCTCAAAGTGAGCTACATAAATAAAAGCAAGTCACAAGCACCATCCTGCCTAGAATGAAGATATTCTAAGAGATACCATGTATTTTCTTTTGGCTTTGAAATATTGGCACAATGGACCCCAAGAAACTGGAATTCCCTCATGAATCTCAAGATGAGGAGAGGAAAAGACTGGTATCATCCAGAAGAGGAGCTTGTGTTCCAGAAAGAGATTTCATATAATGCTGACAACTTTTCAGAGGACCTAGACAGGGCCACACCTTAACGAAGACCACACTTTGACCAGAACAGCTTAGTTACATAAAACTCTCACACTCTATTTAATTTTCACCCTCAAGTGAGAAGCTTGAAGTTGTGCATGTGTGTGTGTGTGTGTGTGTGTGTGTGTGTGTGTGTGTGTGTGTGTAAGGATCCTGGTTTGTTAGGTTTCCAAGGGCCCAGGCTCTGTCCCTAACCGAGTAACATCACTCTATTCATGCAAAACTTATGCATTCATTTTAAGGTTTATAAATTTTTGTATTTACAAATTCCTACTAGAGAAAAACATGAATGAATCTTGGCCAGCTTTGTTGTCCTCTAAAACTCCAAACAAATACAGATTTGTGAGTCCATGGTAGCAGCATTCAATCCATGTCTGGTACAGCCAGGTGTAGTTGGAGTTTTCTCTCTGGGTCCCACCAAGCCCCAGCAGTCCCTTAGCCCACTTATAAAATAAACATACAGACACATATTATTTAAACTGCTTGGCCATTAGCTCAGGCCTATCATTGTCTAGCTCTTACTCTTATATTTAGCCCATTTCTATTAATCTATACTTTGCCACGTGGCTCGTGGCTTACTGGTACCTTACATCTTCCTTGTCCTGGCGGCGGCTGTAGTCAGTCTCTCCCTTCCCTTCCTGCTCCCTTAATTCTCCTCTCTGTTAGGCCAGCCTATACTTCCTGTCTGGCTACTGGCCAATCAGTCTTTTATTTATTAACATATTTGCCATACAGAACATCCCACAGCAGCCAGGACACTATATAGAGTAATAAGAAGTCTCTAGTTCAGAGTAATCCACAGCACTGAACAGTTCCTGCTGTCCATAAAGGTCTGTGCAGCTGGGCTCTAGTAAATAGCCATGAGCTTACTTACACCTTGATGTCAAATTGTTCTGAGAACTTCCTGTGAGAAACAAGCTGATCTTCTTAGTTTTGTGGAATGTCTGGCTTCTTATCATCAATATCTCAAGTCTTCAAAGTTCCCCCTGTAAAGTATTTGGGAGAATTCATCTTTCAGGGAGATAGCACTTCTAATTTGACTACCCACATGGTGATAGAAGAGATCGAGTTCTAACAAACTGTCCTGACTTTCTTACTCATTGTCATGGTCTATGCCCACACACATGAGAGAGAGTGTGCACACACACTCTTGCGTGTGCACACACACACATGTACTGTGAAGGAAAGTAGCTCTACTTTCCCCTGAACTGTCTGCAAGACTGATTAACTTCAATGCTGTGAAGAGATTGGAAAATTGCAGATTCAGAGCCAAATTATAATTTGCTCTGAGTAATCCTTTCCCCCCTCAATAGTCACTCCTTGACCACATCCACATCTGACCTGAAACACAGTGACTAACAAAATTTTCTTTGACTTGTATTAACTTACCAAAACCCAATTTCTACCAACCAAAGCTAAGAATGGTTCAGCATCTAAGGCCTATAACAGAGATGCCTCCTCTTTGCAGTAAATACCTACTTGGTATTTTTATCAGTGAATTTAAAATCAATTTCTTATTTGCTGTGGAATAATGCAGACTGGGCAGGACACAGGAAAACTTCCAGCTACACTTATTTATAGTTTTCTTAGTTTCATTACTATAAAAAACCTCAAATGGTTACAGTGTTGGAATATGGAACTTGAAGTAATCTAAATCTGTGATCATAGGAATAGTCAATCACACTTGGCTTCAGAATAAACAATCTTTTGTACCCTTTGAGGGAAGGATTGTTTTTCTGTGTCCAAAAAAATTAAAGTTTTTGAACATATTATAAATTGTATGACAAAAAATTCTCTGCTCAGCCCTTCACAGAACACCTATATCAACTTCTCCAAGGCTCAAGAAACATTTTGTGGAACAGGGGGCAAAAAATTCAAAATTCAGACACTAGGAGAATGGGAGCTCTTACAAGTTATGGAGAATTTCCTCTGATTTGAAATATCCTGTCTTGGAAGGAAGCTCATTACCACTGATAAAGCTCTAAAGGGAGGCTTCATCAGACTGGTGAACTGAAAGTTCTGAGTTTTAGGAAGTCCCTGAAACATGAGAAGAAATTTTAAAAATGCTGCTGCCTTCTGAAAATGCCATGATTGTTGCACTCCCCATCTCAAAACACTGGTGGTTATCTACACAAGATCTGCACAAAAACAGTTTCCTTAACATTCCTTCTTTCATGAAGGAGAGAGAGGCTCATAAAACTATACGCTTTCCTGGGGCTTGATAAGTAGTTAGGGGTTGCTGGAAGAGATATGAGTTTTTCCTCTGCTGTAGTACCTAATAAGCTGTTCATGCTCTAGTAAATAACATGAAATCTGTGCTCATGCGTGCAATGGTAATTAAACTCAATGGGTCACACAAAGCAGAGATGAGAGGAAGAGTGTGGCTTGCTGGGCAGAAGACAGGCTTACAGAAGAGAGGGTGTTGAGAAAGGGCAAAGGGGGAATGAAAATGACAAAAATTCAGTGTGTGTGCATGTGTGCGTGCATGTTTGTGTGTGTGTGTGTGTGTGTGAACTATCCAAGAATAAAGAGGAAAAGTCCTCTACAGCATAGCTGCTTTTCTTTCTATTAAAATCCTTTTCATTATATTTATTGAGTGTGTGCATGTGTGTGCTCATGCCAGAGGTGCATGTGGTGGTCAGAGGACTGTGTGCTGGATTCTGTTATTTCCTTTCACAGTGTGGGTTCCAGATATCAATATCAGGTCATCAGGCTTGATAACAAATACCTTTGCCCAATGAACCATCTTGTCAGCCCCTATAGCTGCTTTGTTTAAAACTAGTGAATACATTCAACACCAGTATTGCTGAGCTACTTTACTAGGTCCACATGCTTTCATTTCCCAAGAAGTCTTCATGGGTCATGGAGCCACAGTGGGGAGTGAGCAAACGGTAGTGGTGGTCTGAATACTTTTTAAAATGTGGGGAAAGCAATAGTTTAAAATGAACATGAGCTGTACTCTTCAGAAGAGCCACAGACAACACGAAAAGATGAATTGTTCAACTGAAATTGACTCTCTAAAAACTAGTACAAAGAGAATTAAGGGGCATGGAAAACCCAACAGATAAGTAATCAAGGAATTACACTGTTTATTTCTGCTTCCTCGAGGTTCCTTTGCTTTCTGTCACCACCCTGCAAGGTGGTTCTGTTGAACTGTCCTCTCTCAGGAAGACCAACCTGATATGCAAGTTCTGAACAAGGCTGATGTGCCTCTCTTTGTGTACACATTCCATATAGTCATGGAGGTTTGTTTATTATTGTGTGACATTATTCCTGAGGATATATGAACAAACAGACAAAAGAAAAAACATCATCAAATCCAACTTTCTGAATATCTTTGTTTGCTTTCTATTTGCTGTGATAATGACCATGACTGACAGCAATTTGAGAAAGAAAAGGCTTATTTCATCTATATCCCCCAAGTCACGCAGTACCACCACGGAGAGTCAGGGCAGGAAGCTGGAGGCAGGACTAAAGCAGAGATCAGGAAGGAATGCTGCTCACTAGCCTGCTTTCCACTGTTTGTTCAGCCTGTGGTTTTGTTTGTTTATTTTGGTGGGGTTTTTTGTTTGTGTGTTTGTTTGTTTGCTTTGAGACAAAGTTTCTCTGTGTAGCCCTGGCTGTCCTGGAACTCACTCTGTAGAACAGGCTGGCCTCAAACTCACAGAGACCCATCTGCCTCTGCCTCCCTGAGTACTGGGATTAAAGGCTTGTGCATCACTGCCTGGCCAGCCTGTTTTTTATATAACCCAGGATTACCAGTCCAAGGTGCTACCACCACAGTGGTATGCACCCTCTCATGTCAATCATTAATCGAGATAGTGCCCCTCCGCAGACTTGAGCAAAAGCCCATCTAATGAAATTGTTTTCTTGATTAGGAGTCTCTCTTTCTAGATGACTCTAGATTTGTTGAGTTGACAAAACTAACCAACATAGTGAACCAGTGAGTTTTGTGGGATTGCTTCCTTGAGGATGGGTGAAGACTAATAAGATGTCGCTGACTCAAAGGCCACTGCATCACTGAAATATCACCCAAGCATGAGTGATAGCTCATGAAAGCTGGAGCTCAGGAGCTCTCTGAAGAACATGCAGTCAACATCACAAGTCAGACTCCCTCTGCTTAGTAGTCTTTACTGTTTATGCAACTTTGGGGAGGGTGTAGCCTGTGACTCTGATGTTTGAGGGACTCAAGGGTGGAATGTTTCAACTCAAGAAATTCTGCACATCCTGTAAGAGCTTGCATTCTCCTGAAAGCTATGTTATTATTCATCAGGGAGTTTGCTCTCATGTAATTATCATACTAAACAGTTGAGGGCACTCCAAAATTCTCATTTTTGGTACTTGTCTATATTCATATTTGGGGTCACAGCTGGCTTCTTGTCATTTCTAGTGTGTATAAATAAGAGGAAAATAAAATAAACACTATCATGTAGAAGTAATCTTCCATCTGCCAAATTACTTTGCTGTTATTTTAAATACAAAAGTCTCTGTCTTTTGTTTGTTTGTTTGTTTGTTTGTTTTATTTTTCAGACACTATTTCTCTGTGGAAAAGTCCTGGCTGTTCTGGAACTTACTTTGTAGACCAGGCTGTCCTCAAACTCACAGACATCTGTCTGCCTCTGCCTCCCAAGTGCATCTTTTTATGTATTTGAATCTTTAAAACCTCTGTTGGGATTTTATACACATATACAGTGACATGGGTGATTTCCACTCCTGTGCCCCCTGTAACTCCCTGGCATCTCCTTGCACATGTCCACCTCTCAGCTTCATGTTCTCTCCTTTTTGTAATTAGCCCATTAATTTCATTCAGTGTTTCCCACATGTGTATGAGTGTGGAACCACCCACTGAACATGGGCACCCTACCTGTGGCCACATCCTCAAAGAGTACATCTCCCTCCCCCAGCAGTCATCAGCTGTGCTGAGATCTTGAATTGGACACATATTGGATTGGCTTTTCCTGCTGTGTGCAGTATACCAGTGAGCACCCAAACTGGTGATAAGGAGGGCTGAGCATTTCATGATATCAGATTATATATCACATGCAAGTAAACATACACCGGCGTGAGCAATTGTGCATGCAAGCTTATAAGAGATATGCAGTTTATGTGAGCCTTATTTAATCTTCATTTTAATTTTCAAGTCGTTTTATCCTTGCTATACGTGAAAAAACAAAACCAATAATGATCGTTTTTTTAAACGTATGATAATGTAGCAATACTAGATTAAAAGATATCTCTTACTTCAAAATCCATAAATCCAAAATCCACGACATTTACTATTACATTTCCTGTTTTTCTTTTTCTTTTTTTGCTTATCTTTCTTTCTCTCTCTCTTTCTTTTTTTTCCTTCCTTCCTTTCTTTCTTTTCTTTCTTTCTATTTTTTTTCTTGAGACACAGTCTCTCTACACACAGCACCGAATGCCCTAGAATAAACCATGTTGACCAGAGATGCTGTACACTTGCCACTAAACTCTGCACACTTCCATACTGGGCTATGTGAGGAGAGCCATCACAATGGGGCCTCTTCCTTGCCTGGTTGCTTTGATTATTAGACATAATCAAATGCATACATTTGATAATTACAACTCAGTATTTTGTAAATGTTTCAGTTCAGTATATTTCTCAGCTTCAGAGCTGACTAAGTTTATTCTGCTGAGTGTCACAGAAAGGTAGACTAACAAGGATAGTTCTTTGGGCCTCAGAAGCTGGGTGTCATATAGCCCTGGTATAGAAATCACTGTTTAGCAGAAGGTGGCCTTGAATTTCTGATCCTCCTACCTGCTTCTCCTGACTGCTGGAACTGCAGGTGTGTATCACTACTGTTTGCTAGCCTGTGGTTGTGGATTAAACCCCAGGTCTTCTGTTCTTTTTCTCATCTGCTGAGCTCTCCCTAGAATCAGTACCACATGGGGATCAGATAATATGGCTCACCACTCTGGAAGATAAAACCACTTCTTGACCAAGGTAACGTCCAATGTTGAATATCAATGAGTCTCAAGAGCACTGAGCCTCAGGAATACTCATAAGAGGGTAAATAACTTCATGGGAAATATATTTTGCTACAAATCCCTCTTAAAACACTGCAGCTCCCTCTTCCATCGTTCTCTCAGCCTGAACTCTAGAAATAGAATTGAGCCAGACTCAGATTCCAATTCATTGCTAGTTTGGGCAGAATTGTTGTCATTGCAAATTATATTTTTTCATCAAAATATTCACCCATCAACCAGTCCATCTGATTCATGTATTCGTTGTGATGTCTTGGCCTACATTCAAAAACAAGAGAACCAGAATAAAATGGAGAAATCTAGCTTCATTGTTTTAAAAATTAAAACTTAATAACCATGAAATATTGAGTTTGATACATAATCATATCTTAGGAAGATAAAGTCTCATAATTTGAAAGTATGATTTGGGATCATAATGCATATGTTGGGTTAAATGTAAAGAAGTTTGCAATTATGTGTTTATGCTGCTTTTATGATCAGTCATGTCTAATGCTTTTCTTACCATGTATTACATGTCCCAGAGACAACACTTACCATTCATTTGTATTTGATATGAATGATTGAGTGAGTGAATAAATGAAAAATCTAGTAGTCACACTGTGAATTCCTACTGCATATGAAACATGCTACACATGTCATTTAGATAGTAAGTGCATGGCTTCGTTGTTCTGGTGGTGGTGGCGGTGGTGGTGGCGGCGGCAACGGTGGCGCACACCTTTAATCCCAGCACTCGGGAGGCAGAGGCAGGCGGATCTCTGTGAGTTTGAGGCCAGCCTGGTCTATAGAACAAGATTCAGGACAGGCATCAAAACCACATAGAGAAACCCTGTCTCGAAAAAAATCAAAAAGAAAAAAAAAACACTTTGAACAAATAAACTTTTGGCTTGTGTTCCCCTAATGTTCTTTGTGCAATCCAATGCCATCTTGGAAATACTTCCCTACCATCAAAAATGATGGGTGACTTCTGATGAAAGAAAATTGTAAATGGAGTCAGCAACCCAAGGTTTTGGAGTCTTGATGGACCAAGGATACTGTTAGAATCCTCTGCATGTCTGTGAGTCTTTGTTAATAACATTCATTTAAAGAATATGTTAGTAATAGAAGATGAGGTTAATACAATTAATTCAACAAATGCTTGTTGGATTCCCAATGAGCCCAGCAAACTAACAGTGACATCTGTGCTTTTAATTCTGATAATTATGGAAAGATAAGGGCAGGAGAGACTGCTCAGTGAGTGAAATATTGGATGTACAAGCAAGGAGATAAGAATTCAATTCTTAAAACCCACATAGAAGCCGGGTGGTGGTGGTGCACACCTTTATCCCAGCACTCGGGAGGCAGAGCCAAGTAGATCTCTGTGAGTTCGAGGCCAGCCTGGTCTAGAGAGTGAGATCCAGGACAGGCACCAAAACCACACAGAGAAAGCCTGTCTCAAAACACAAAAACAAAAAATTAACCAACCAAATAAACAAAAAACCCCTCATAGAAATACTGAGTATGAGTTTCAATGCTTGTACTTCCAGAACTCGGGAAGCAGAGATGGGCAGCTCATAGGGCTTCCTAGCCAGCCAGTCTAGCAGATTCAGCAAGTGACAGATAAATGAGAGTCCCTATTTCAAATAAGATGGATGGATCCTACTACACAACACTTGAGCTTCACCTCTGGTCTCTACACACTTGATGAGGATACCCCCAATGCATGACATGCACACACACACACACACACACACACACACACACACACACACACAAAATATGATAGGTAAATCAAGGTATTATGAAGGAACATTTGAGTAATAAGACCCAAAGTGTAAAAAGTGTAATTTTAGAATTTTAGATACACTGCTCAAAGAAACAAAAATGATAACATGACATAAAAAAGTGGAGACATAAGTGACTCCCTGTGTATGAGATACTATGGTTATACTATGGTCATTTGAGACAAACTAAGTAGCCCTGGGTGTTAACCTGTAGTCTGTTAATGGAGCAGTGATGGAAAGACAAGATTCCAAGGATACTCACAAGGGCCTACAGCCTGTGGTTCAGCCTTTGATCTCTATTCTAAGTTTGATAGGAAATGCTGGGTGTGCATTGAACCTGGAGTGGAAGGATCTGACTCACAGCTCTCTGACTGCCGCAAGAAGGAAATCTCTGGATCAAAGAAGCAAAGTGCTGCAGTAATATTAGCTAAGAAGCTATGGCATTTAGGCTCCATGAGAAATGATAGCTTCTGAGGGGCTGGAACAAGCTGTCTGTGCATAGTGTGGAAGCATTGAGATGGGACAAGAAAAAAAAGAATTCTCTAGTAAATTTGAATAATCTTTTAAAAATATTTTTAAAATTTTATCACATACTTTGGTACTTTAATTTTTTGTACAATATATTTGGGTCATATTTTTTCATCTACCCCTTCAATGTTGTTAAAATGTGTCTGTGGTTGCACACATGAAGGACAGAGAAGGATGTCAGGTGTCCCTCTCTCTCATTCGCCATCTTACTCCCCTAGCCAGAGTCTCTTGTGTGAACATGGAGTTAGGCTGGCAGCTAGCAAGTCAAAGAAATGCTGTTTTCACTTTGCTGCAGCAGCAGCTTACAGGGAAGTGTACAACCACACCTGAATTCTCATGTGAGTGCTGCGAATAAGAACTCCGCTCCTCGAGACAACACAGTAGACACTCTGATTCACTGACCCATCTCCTCAGGCCTGTGGAAGTAATATTCTCAGTTAGGCCAGTTAGGCTTATGTGAAGAGAGAGAAGAGAGTTATTGCTTGTAACAGGCTCATGCGATCTAGAAGACCACAAAAATGTTGGGGAAATGAGAGAGAGATGCATTCCATGCACTGAGGGGCAATCCACCAGTTCAGGAATACACATCAGTAAAAAGCTGTGTGTAGACAAGAGTGAGGGGACAAATGAGCATCAGCAGTGTTAAGTGTGGCACATGGCCTATGAACCGCTTTACACTTACTCAGTCATTAATGAATGAGATGGAAGCTATGAAATGATAAGTAAAGATAATGATAATATATTTGTGTGACTGTACATCTGCCTATTGTACGTGTGCATTCATGTGTGCATGTGTATGTCTAAGCTTGTGTCCGAGTGTGTGGGTCTGTGAGGATGTATTCATGAGAGTATTCATATAAGTATCTGCAAATATGCCTGCAATGCAGGTGTGCATGCGTGTACACATGCATGCGTGCATGTGAGTGTGTGCATATGAATGTGTGCATATGAATGTGTAAGTGTGTGTATGAGAGTGAGTGTATATTTGTGTAAATTCATGTATGTATATGTCTATGTGTTTGTATGAGTGTGTGAAGATGCATGTATGTATGCATATGTGTACATGTGTTTGATTGTGTGTGTATGTACATGTGTACTCATATGTGCATGCACACAGAGTCTATCTCTTTCTACGGCATAGTTGATTCTGCATACATTCTACAAGGTACCAGATCCTAAGATATCTGGAGCTCCAGGTTATGTAACATATATAATGGATACACAAATAACTAAAGAGACTACTCCTCCTGGTTCCCCTTCCTCCACACCTTCATGGTCACACATCCTTTCCTCTCAATAAAGATCTGTTCCTTCCTTAAGAACCAAAGAGCCAGCAGGGGGATTGTGGCATATACCTCTAATCCCAGCACTTGGGAGCAGAGTCAGGTGGATCTCTGTGAGTTCAAGTTGAGTCTGGTCTACAGCGCTTTTTCCAGGACTGCCAAGGTTGTTACACAGTGAATTCCCATTTCAAAAACTAAAAAAGAAAAAGAAATAAAGGGAGGGAAGAAAAGAAAGGAAGACCCTGGCCACTAGCAAGAATTATGGGTTACCCATCAATAACAGGGCGTAGAGCCTTTGTATATGAACTTGGAGCCCCTACAAAGCTGTATGTCCATATTACTAATTACTCCTCTAATAAATATCTTACCTCAAGGGATAATCTGTCCTAGTATTCCCTTTGAGCCCCAAAGGAACACCCTTCAGAAGGGTATTGTGGATAAAAAATCTGGCATAGCGGCTGAAAACAAGAAAATGTTTTTAGATAGGATGAGCTTCCTCTTGGGGACTGTAACTGGGCATAGGAAGTAGGGAGACAAGGTTGCACTGAATAATGGAAATACACACAGATTCTCAATGAATGTTACAGAATTAGTACAGAAGAAAGGGTCTATCACACTGAAGCAAGATTCTCAGTCTGAGATGGACCTTTGAAAAAGTGCCTCATGGGAGCTTGGAAGATGTCTCTCTTGACAAAGTGCTTTGTCTACAAGCATGAGGACCTGGGTTTGCATGCCCAGTACCTTAGGAAAACAGGAACAGTAGTGCAATCTGTATCCCCAGCCCTGGAAACCAGTCTAACAGAATGATCTACCTGCAAGTTCAGAGAGTCCACCCATGCCCCCCAAAGCATAATGCGGAAAGTGAGCATAGTGGGTTAACTCCACTAGCATGAAAATAGATGGGTATGCACACACATGTGTATATATATATATATATATATATATATATATATATATATATATATATACACATATATACAAACACATGTACATAGAAATGCACATTCACATATACACATATATACATGCACACATGCATATACACAGACACATACATGCATACAAGAATCCCACAAAATCCCTGATGCAGATGAGGAAAAAGTGACTCAACTTGTTCTTTATTTTAACTAGGATTCTGAAGTTTTTTTGGCCCTGCCCTTTGGCAAGAAGTATTTGCCAGACATTGAGAAGGCAGGAGACCCAGAGAATGGCTTTTCTTCACATTCAGCTTTTATTGAAGTAAGAGTAACATGCAAAAAACATCCATTTTGGAAGTCTTACCAAGTTTCCATCAGCTCATTAATATTCTTTTAATCTTCCACTTTCAACGGTTTAATTTAGTTGATGTTTCTAATTTACATAGAGACAACATCTTTAATTGATTTAATCCAAGCTTCTGTCATTCTAGCCATGCTACTGCTATTTATTGATTTTCATTAATATATGCAGACCTCAAATGTTCCTTTTAGGGACTCTTTTATTTTGTCCCAGAGTTTAACAATTATCTTCCTCTGCCTGCTGCTGGCAGCCTTACCCATATTCATTAATGTATTGATTCATATATTAGATATTCTTATTGAGTGTTAATTGTATCCCAAGCAATGTACAGGTGGGTTTGTTGTGATAAGTTGATAATACACAAATACTGGTAAGGGAGAGAGCACCTCCTCCTACTGTGCAGTTCAGGAAGGTAGTTCTGTACTGCTGAAATGCCAGTCGACAGAACCTGAGGGGAAGAAGCAGTACTTTAGAAAGAAATTTCCACAGGGTGGGAGCAACATGAAAACCATCTGCTGTCAAGCTGAGCACACAGCTCCATTTGTAGAGTGCTTGCCTAGCACCCACAAGGCCTGGGTAGGTTCAATCGCCAGCACCTGATAAGCAAAGAATGTTATCTCAGCATTCTCAAGATGGAGGCAAGAGGATTTGGAATTCAAAGACATCGTTTGCTACACCGAGTTGGAGGCCAGCCTGAGCTACACAAAACACAATCAAACAAAATCTCCTCCTGTTAAAGCTGTTTGTGTGGTGTTTGGTGAGCCATGAAGAGGGGGCAGTACAGAGCAGCCTATGCTCAAAGACCATTAGATTATGATGAGGGTGTGGCTTTTACTCAGTGTTCAAGGAAAATCAATAGAGAGGTTTCTGACAGTAAAAATAACAGTTCCTATATGATTGAAGATACGCAGAATGATAGTTTTTTTTGTCGAACACGTATGGTCACATGTACTTAGGACACAAACCTTAGAGCCCTAGTTCCAGCTACTTAGTACAATGTGTTGAAATGGTTTAATTTTAGGATGCATCAACTTATTATTATAACCGAGTATTTATCATGGAAATCTGTTTTCCTTTTTCTTCAAGAGTCAGAAGTCAGGGCAGACTTGTATCAAACAGTCTGTTGTATATAGTAGGAACAGTATACTCAAAAACTCATAGCAGCTCTGGTTGCCAGCAGAAGACAAGGTACAGTCAATCAACACTCCTACACATATGTGCCAATGTATCTTGAGGCTCTGTTCCCAGCCGAGGAGCTACTAGCAGTTGAAAGCTTCTTAAAAAGTATGTTTTCTTAAAGGCTATGTTTTCTGGTATGATGACCATGCTCCAATGGATGTCCCCACACTTATATGCACATGGTCAGAGCTAATTAAACCCATGGGTGATAGAAAGAGAGGGAGGAGAAAACAGGAAGAGAGGAAGGATATGACCTTATAATAGGGACATTGACATGGGGGCCAAGGAGGAATTGGTAGGTGGAAATGAAAGACTAGCATGGTCAAAATACATTGTATACATATATGAAATTGGCAAAGAATAAATAAAAATATATACAGGGGCTGGCGAGATGGTTCAGTGATTAAAAGCAGATACTATTCTTGAAAAAGACTTGAGTTTCATTCCCAAAACCTGTGGGGGTAACTGCAGGTGTCATACAGGGAAGTGAATGCCTACAAGGGATGAGAATGAAAACCCACTACAGATTGACTTCATCAACCTGTATCAGACTTCTGGAAGTCTAATGCCAGGAGGTTCATTGTCAATATATTTAAAACATAGTACAATTTGGGGAAAGGTCTCAAGGCAGCAATCAGTCCAATCAGTCCAATCCCAGATGTACAATAAAAGCTTAAGGTGGGACTACATAGAGACGCTTTTACAAAGTACACGTGACCATGAGGGCGGGTTCGGTTCTGTACCTTAAAAATCTAGAATCTAGTGTGGTCTCTTGTAGCTTGAGTTTTTCTGCCTGGCCCACAGTCAGGACAAATCTTTGTCACCCGCCAGTCCCACAGCCACTCAGACCCGACCAAGTAAATACAGAGACTTATATTGGTTACAAAGTGTATGGCCTTGGCAGGCTTCTTGCTAACTGTTCTTACAGCTTAAATTAATCCGTTTCCATTAATCTATACCTTGCCACGTGGCTCGTGGCTTACCGGCATCTTCACATGATGGTGTTTGTCATCCTGGCGGCTGGCAGTGCCTCTCTCACCCAGCTTCCTGTTCTCTCAATTCTCCTCTCTGTTAGTCCTGCCTATACTTCCTGCCTGGCCACTGGCCAATCAGTGATTTATTTATTGACCAATCAGCAACACATTTGACATACAGACCATCCCACAGCAGTCTCTGACTGACAGCATAGAGGTCAGCAGGCCATAATGTATTTGTGACACTTACCCTAAAGATGGGTGATGGTATAAGAATGGAAGAGTCTGGGATAATCATTCTGGGAACTTAGGGTGAGGTCTGTCCATTCAGAGAACAAATAGGTCACCAGGTTATTAAGGACCTCTGCTTTCATCTTTCTAGATGGAATGCAGGTATTTTATTTGTATCTCCTCCATTGAGGAGACATCCCTGTGTGATTAACATTCTTGGTATTCTTAGTGCTTCTATATGAGCACAAGGACCTCTATGTCCCCAACAAGAACCCGTTTTGTATGGAACACTAGTGCCTGTAACTCCAGCTATAGGGGCACTTGATATCTCTAGCCTCCATGGGCACTTCCACTCACATGCACATGACCATGCAGAGATGTGCAGACACATAATTAAAAATAGTAAAATGAACATTTTAAAACATACTAATGTCTAATTTCCTTCCCTTAGCATAACACCGTGAGCATGAATTCTAAACAGTTCATTTTTATATTACTGAAAATATTACATTGCATCAATCCACAACAATTCCACTTATAGGAAAGGAACATTTAATTTGCTTCCCACCTTAATAGTTTCTTGAATTCCATTTGGCTCTTTTAAATAAAGGAGTAATCGTATCTATAAATACATTTCTATAGGAATAGGTTTTAATTGCAACTTGGTAATACCTTAAAATGGTATTTCTCATTCTTTTAAAAATATTTTTCATTACACTTCCTTTATTTTGTATGTGTATCTGTTTATGTGTGTAGGTATACATGTGCAACACTGGACATGTGGAAGTCAGATGACAACCAATGTAAGTGGGTTTTTTTCTTTCCACCATGTAGGTCCCCAGTATTGAAGTAAGGCCAGCAGCAAGCCTAAAAAACAAACACCTTCATCTTCTGAATCATCTCACTGGCCCAGTGGGATTGCAAATTCTTAATATGGCCACTATTTAAGTTTATGACATCACTAGCCCTGGAAAACAGGCTATTTCTAGCACCAGGTATAGTTCCCATCCTAAGTGGGTCTTAAGTCCAATTAGATAGCTTTTAGTTGCCACTAACATGTGATTACACTTTTATACATATCTTTCCATGCTGGTAATGTTCATGGTTCATAGGTGTTGCAGATGCACCAGACTATGAACCATGAAAATTACCAGCACAATATTTTCTGGAACCATGGAAGCTAGACCACAGGAAATAGACAAAGGCAAAATATTTTAGAGTACATTTAACTCTTCTCTATGGGAGCTCTGCAGCTTTGCCGCTGAGCACAATCCCAGGTATCCCTTTCGTATGCTATTCTTCTTTTTATTCCTTTGGAATCATATATATGGACACTTTGCAAAGACCAGTATTGAGAAGCTCTTTCCTTGAATTTTCTTAGAGTAATTTTTACAGCACAAGGTCTCAGGTATAAGTCTTAATTGCGTGTGCATTGGGTTTTATATATGAGGGGAAGTAAAAGTCCAATTTCAAACTTTTGCCTCTGGATATTCATTTTTCCAAACGCCATCTATTGAAGAAATGTTTCTTCCTCCTTGTTTGCTCTTGGAAGCTTTGTCAAATATCAGTTCAGTGTGGGTGGACTTACTTCTGAGTTTGTCCTATTCACCAGCTTGTGTTTGTCTTTGGACTAACACCATGGTATTTGACTACCGATAACCAGATACACCTGGCTTCGTATTTTTACTCAAGACTTTTTGCCAACTAAGTTTTATTTTTGTTTTTTTGTGATTATAATATTATTATTTAATTCCACAAATTATAAATTTGGAGTTTTGCAATGAGTGTAAAGAGTTGGTAAGTTGCTCATATCATTGTGGATAATTCAGCATCAGCTGTTCTTATCTACAAGCTCTGCTGCCTGACTTTTTATTCCTCAGTTCCTCAGCATTGTTTCATCGTTTGTTTCTAGACTGAGATTTCATTTTCTTACACTTATTCGTAAACTTTGTATCATTGTTCATGTGGCCCTATTTTAAAGGAACATTTTCTTCTTTCTTTCAGTAGCTCTTTGTCTGTACATATATATTTACATTAGAGATTTTATATGTCAAAAGTGAATGAAAATAATAAATGTTTTTCCTTATTAAAAAATCATTGGCATACTTTTACTTAGATTCAGAAGAAAAGGTAGAAGAGTCAGATGTGTAATTATAAATAAAAGAAACAACTGATATGGAAGAACTAAGAGAGACCTTGATAGTGCAATGAACACAAGTTGAATGCCCTAGAAGAAATTGGTGAATTCCTACATGGAAACTTCAAGATTCAGTCAAGGATGGGCTAATTAAAAGCACCTTGTCTCAAAACACACACAAATAGGTAAAAGTTGTATACTGCCTTAACAGAAAAAAAGTCACATGATCAGCTCCATTGACCCAGAAAAAAACATGTGCCAGATTCCAGCAGCCTTTCATAGCTGAAGCTTTTCAGCACAGTGGTCATGTGACACACCCGACACTGACAAGTCAAACATGGAGAGTGCACAGCTGATTGTGCACTGGGAAAAGCACTAACGTTGCTTCCAAAGCTGGGAGAGAGGCAAGGGTGCCCTATTGGGGGAATAAAACAAGGATTAACACTAAATACTCTAAATGGAAAACTGAGTAAGACAAAGGAATAAAATACACTTAAATAGGCAAGAAAATAACAATTGTTTCTGTTTGCAGATAACATTTTATGCATAGAAAACTCAAAAACCTCCAGCAAATGCCTAGTTAATATAATAAACCACCAATGGACTTGTAGAGTACAATATCATTACTCAATCTCTTTTTATTGAGCTTCTTAGCAAATCACTAAAACTCCATTATATAATTTTAAAAATAATTAACTAAGAATATCATAATTAAAGTAGAAAACAGTACAGAAGAGTTAGCAGACTCCAGTATATAAAAAATGATTAACTACTACAATGATTACATTTCTTTCCAATAGTACATTACATTGGCGTATGAGTTCAGATGGGTGTTAGTTTAAAAACACAACTATATGAATTTTTAAGTCCTTATACATATATAAATAAATCATAAATATGTACAAGCTTTGCTATATTGTATATATGGTATAACATATATATATATGTATATATATAACATCTAGGTACATACAACATATATATAACACATAGATAGATAGATAGATAGATAGATAGATAGATAGATAGATAGATAGATATGATATAACCTGGAAAAGATAGTCACAAAGATCTAGGTCACCCCAGTATAAACTATCACATCTGTATACAGCCCCGGAGTCATGTGCACGAATGGCCCAGGATGCAATATTCTAATGACATTTGAGGTAGGATATAAAAACAGGGAAAATTATGGGGACTTGGAAAGAAGTCTTGCAATCTGGTTAAAATTTATTGCCAGGCATGAATGAAGAAGTCCAGCGCCATTAACATCTGCTTAAAATCTTTCTGCATTCCCAGCTGCAAACCTTATTTTCTAGGAGTCTCATTAAAATAAATGAGACTTGTGCCAACCTAGTGGGTCTTTTTATACTTTGTCAGATTATAATCCCACAGGAAATACCTTCAGAACCCACCCTGTAATCTCACTTATCAAGAACAAAGATAAAAAGAAAAAAAAACAGTTTATTATTAACCCATTGAAATGTAACTTGAAAGTCACCCATATGATATATATGTCTACAGCCAACACACATAACTAGAACCCTTTCTTGAGGACCACATTTGGATATGACTTATTTTTCCCAAGGATCTTTCTCTTTAGCCTTGTTCTATGTTTAAACTGTCTTTTAGTAGCCATGATTCATCTTTAGAAGCCTACATCTATGCTCTTGAGTCTTACAAAGAGGAAGTTGCCCAGACACAGACACTTTTATATAGGCAATTTAAACTTTAGGGAGTGGTAAAGCTGGTGTTTACTTTCCTAAGGGGGGGGGTGTCCAAAGACTGGATGACCTCTTAACCTCTTAACCTCTTGACCTCTTAACCTCTGTCCCTCACCATAGACACAGCTCACTCTATAGTGTGACTTTTCTCAGAGTAAATAGCTGTGGGTATTTGCATACCTGTGGGCTTGAATGGCAGTGTTATTAACAGAGATTTGTGTCCCTCTCTTTCTTCTGGCCATACTTAGCTGTCAAGTTCCATTAATGATCACTGATGGCTTCAACGTACAAACAGTACTCCTGGCTTAAATCCTAAGCACAAATTTTGAGGGCAGAGTTGTTTACATTGTCTTTTATGCTTGTTCTCATCCTAGGAGCACTTTTCATGCCTCCCTTGGGTAAACTAAGTAAGTTTGTGATTTAACTTGCTTCCTGTCAAAAAAAATCACCATTTTTTTATAGTGCCTTGGGCCTGAAATGCCTCTCATTATGGTTTCAATAAGGTTGGCTCCTTAAGGAAGGACATTCTTGCTCTTTCTTTACACTCTGTTTTTCCTTCTGAAAATATCTCAGCAACAGTTCTGCACCTCAGGCTCTAAGGGGACAGTGGTGTCCTTCTTTCTTGATTTATTCTCCCGCTTGAGAAGAGCGGTAGCCTCTGGCCTTTGCTAGGACAAAATAGCCTTCCCTTAATGAGCCTCGGAAAAGTCCTGCTGTGGCTAGAGAAGAGACACCAAATTAACATACTTAAAAAGAAAGAAAACGTGGTAGAGAAGAACTAGGAACACTATTCCTTCAGCTACGTGCCAGAGACAGAGCACATGGATTACCCATAGACAGTCTAAAGACGGGTGTTTCTAGACTTTGCAACCTCAACCCATCCCAGCTCTTCAGCCCACTGCCATTCTGTGTAGTGCCTTTTCTTTTTCAATATTTTTTTCTGTTTCTATCCCTATCAATGTATACCTAGTCCAATTATTTTTTCTGGAATCAAGAACATGGAATTCTCAATAGCTGCCCTCTAGACTATGATCCACACCTGTTACACTGCCAGCTCCATTCTTTTTCCTTTTGTCTGATAATGTGGCTGAGCGAGATGCCAGGATGTGGTTTCTGCCTCCAAAAACTCTGTGCTCTGGATACTTGGTGCTACACTTAGGATCAGAATACCTGAACGTAGTCCCAGAAAGGTGGAATAAATACTCTCAATTTTCTATAAACTCTGAACAGTCATCTCTTGGGCTCCCTATAATGAAACCTAGCTATCCTTTCATGTGTTCAACTAAATCCTGAGCTGGGGGTGAGAATGGGGTGGGGGTGTTAATTATGGCACCCCCACACCATTTAATATGGTATTTCAAATTCTCAGGAGGCAGCTGTGATGATGTCCCTTTTCAGGAATAGGAGGTGGAAGGCAAAAGTACCTGTGAGGGAGAGGCTCATTCTCATTTGCTTTACCTACCAACTTCTCCAGCTCTTAACTACCTAACAGTAACACAGGGAAGCACTTAGGACATTGGATGTTGTCATTGTCAAAGCCAGCCTGGGTTACTTAAGGGGATCCTGTCGCAAATACATGCATATTAATATACTCATGAATAAACTGTAAAAATGCCAAGGGTCAACTGAGCAGCAAAGAAGAATTTTATTCTCAAACAACAAATAGAAATAGGAGAAATATTAAAACCAGGCTTTTCACTTACTAAGGGTTGGGAGATTATAATAGAGTAGAATAAATAAAGGGTGGGATAGGGTCATAAAAGTGGGAATTTTTATGTCTTTACTAGAAATAGGCACAGGTTTCAGGACCTCAGCCTCCTTTATGGTACTTTCAGTTCCCATCATGGCAGCTCTTGCTTGTCACAGCACTGGGAGCCCTCATTTAGCATGCAAATGAGATTATACTGAAGTCATGCTGACAACCATCTTGGGATTGTTTCCTGAAGCCTTTCGTATTTTATTATCATGGGGTTTTCAGAAGTTAAGATGAGTTCATCTTCTGAAAAGCAGCACATTCAGTCTCACAAAAGTGATTTTAGCATTAGATCTGCAAAGGAATACAGCTCAGATCCACTGTCCATCAGCTGAGTGAGCCCCTCCCCCCTTAGGGGAATTACCCTATAGCTCAGGAATATTGACCTTGAACTCAATGAACTGTTTGACAGATTAAATGAGTTGAGAACATCTTCAACTAATGAAAATCACTAGTAAAATATAAATGTTGTTTATATTTATGTTGCTAATGTTTTATTTCTTGCTTTATGAAATCATGGGATTTCTTAAAATATGTTCTAGAAAATTCCAAACATACACATATTTTCAAATCTCCCCAGTTTATCTTTACTCCTAAAATTAACCAGCTATAGCAAGGCTAGAGCTTAAATGCTTGGTTGAGTAGAAATCTCCACTACCATTAGGAGAACCCATCACCTCTTCAGTTGGCCTCCCTATAATATCAGGAATCGGTGGCCAAATGCCTCTGTTCTTGGCCAGATTGTACCACATTCTCCACATACTACTGACCTGGCCTTTATTGTCAGATTCTCTCATCTCAAAAAGAATAAGAACATCAGGTTAGAGCAAAGTGTGGAAGATGCTGTTGCATGCTGCCGATGCTCTGTGATGACTTCCTCAGCCTCTACATTGGCAGAAGGTGGGTTCTATACATTCCATAAGGACTTGTCTAATAGTAGTGAGACTAGATGTTAGGTCACATGTGGTGTGTGTGTGTGTGTGTGTGTGTGTGTGTGTGTGTGTGTGTGTAAGCATTTGTGTACACTGGGGCGCTGAGTGAATGACAATTGAAAGGGTTAATGATAGCCCAAGACAGTGTGACTCCCAATCCTTAATGTCTCAGCTCCCACTGTTGCAGAGGTTTTCATCACTCAGTCTTGTGAAATCTTTGCACAGGTGTCTTCTTTATGGATCTTCAATTCACACTTTCTGGGTTTCTTAACTATTTTCTGCTCCAGGATGGCTCCACCAGCAGTATCACCTGTTGAGCTCAGTTCAGAGAAGTTTAGTATTTCTCTAGTCTGCAGGTGCAAATGTCTCCTAAACTTTTCTTGAAAACTAATTAAAAATATCTGTCCACATTTTTCAATTGCACCCGTAAGCAACTCACCAACCTTAGATGGTAGTTTGTCTAATGCTAGCTTTCATCCACTATGAAAAAATACTCAAGATATTTAACTACAGAGTAAAGAGGTTTATGTTTGCAAAGTTTATCCATTGCAGTTTATGTATTATTTTTATTGTGACTTTCATAAAACATATGACAAAAGCAACTTAAGGAAGAAAGTATTTATTTGGCTCATAGTGCAAAGGTATACTGCCTCAGGCAGAGAAGGCATGGCTACCATGATATGAGGCCCCTGGTCACTTTAGTCCGTGGTCAGGAATTGGAGAGAGAGGAAAGCTGCTGCTGAGCGTGCTTTATCCTTTGTACTCAGTCTAAGACCTCAGCACAGGAAATGGTGTTGCCCACCTCAATTGACCCAATATAGAGATTCCCTCGCAGACATAGCCAGAGGAGATTCTAGACCTCGTCACACTGACTGCATTAATACCATACTCTGTATCCTCTAATTTTCTTTTCCTTTCTTCTTCCTTTTTTGATCTTACTGTTGTCCGTGCTTTTGCTCTTCTGCCCATGCTGTTTTGGAATGTTATTTTACCTATGCATAATTGAAATCTGCTATCCAGGGTGGCCATGTGCCCACCTTCTCTCCTTATAAATGTATCAATTCCCCTTGTTAGGCCTCACCATTCCTTCACCTGTCTTCTGGACCTATTCCATCTGGAATCCATCAGCCGTCAGAGTCTGCATGCTTTCACACTGTTCAATGTACTCCTCATCTATTATTCATGAACTTGCCTTTCATCTGCATTTGCTTATTATGTTTATGGTGTGCGAGCACTGCTTTGAAGAATTCATGTTTGATCTCTTCACTCAGGACTTGTCCATCAAATGTGCTGCCTGTCACCACCCATTAGGACCCTGTGTTTATGCCAAGCAACATCCATATAGAACATAAAAGTGAGCTGCAAAGTTGTACCAGACAAAATAATTTTAAGTGGACTAAGGCCACACACACATACCCATACACACACACACACACACACACACACACACACACACACACACATATGTATATCATATAATATCATATATATATATATATGTATACATAATAAGAAGAAAGGTGACCTTCAGGCTTTCTGAAGCTGTACAACTTTCAGGATTTCCCTTTATCCTCTATAAAGAATGGTCATGTAGCTGTAACTTCTTCAAGTAAATAGGAAAGTTCTTCAGTCTTCAGTATATGTGTACATATACGTATGCAAGTCTGCACGCATATGTGTATGCATTCATGTGAGGGACATGGGGCAACTTCAGGTATCATTCCTTAAGAAGCCATGTACAATGATTTATGAGATGGTCTCTTACTGTCCTGGAATTGGATAACCTGGTTAGGCTGACTGACTAGCAAGCCCCAAAGATCCTCCTGTGTCTGCCTGTCCAGAACTAGGCTTACAAACTCTTGTCACCATGCCTGACTATTTTTGCTTGATTTGTTTGTTTGCTTGTTTGTTTTAGATATAGAGTGTGTGGATTGTATATGCCTCCCTATGCTTGCATGACAAGAACTTTACTCACTAAGCATCTCCCAGGCCCCAAGAAGTTCTTTCTTCATCTGAACTGGATCTTATCTTCAGTCTGATCTTGCTGTTCTACCGGAACATGTTTTTTTTTTTTTTTAATTGAGTTAATTGTAATTATGAACCAGTGAAACCATTTTAACTATATAATTTTAAACATATATTAATATAATTGTATTATATACCAATAGAAACAAACAAACAACAACAAAAACCAAAAACCTAGACTGGATTGTCAAGAAGACAGTGTTTCAGGACTCATTGCTCCCCACCAGCTCCCTTATTGGAATTATGTTCATCAGTTAAAGGGAAGGTGAAACACCAAATTATCCAAGAGATGTGTGCTAGTTAGTTCTCGGTTGCTGTCATAAAATACCATGACCAGAGGCAACTGGGGAAAGGGTTTACTTTAGTTTTTGGTTCTTGGGGGATAAAGGAAAGGTGACAGGGAGGGCATGGACAAAGACAGCAAGAGCAGAAAATTGGCGGATCACGTTTTTATCCTCATCCATAACAGCCTAAAGTAAGTGGAGGCTGTAAACCCTCAGGCCAACCCCAATCACACATTTTCTCCCCCAAAGCACCACCTCCAAAGACTTCATCACCTTCCCAAAAGGTAGAGCAAATCTTCAGATACATGAAGGGGGGGGCAGTTTTTGTTCAAGGAAGCAGAGATGCCTCCTAATGGGATCCTGATAGAGTAGTTGTAAAAAGGTTCCTTTTGGTAAAATGGACAAAAACAGTAGCAATAATACAGGGATTGAAAGACCATGTTCATCTATTTACTGTTGAATTAGCATCCAGTTTGCTAAGTGGATGTGGACATTTTCAGCGCTCTCAGACTGCTTCTCTCTGTGGCAGATTTTCACGAGTACAGTGTACTTAGTGTTTTCATGTCAATTTGCACTTTAGTTCTTAGTTTCCATTTTTTAATGTATTTACTCCTTAGGTGGTACTTACAGCCTGCAATTTCCTTTATAATACCCACCCTGTGATAGTGAACTTTGTCCTGTCCCTTTTTTGTTTACTATTACTAACACTCTACAGTTTACAAACACTTGTTCAGATCCTTGACAGTCACAACATCCTTGTGAATTAAACACGGCTCAGTTTAACATCATTTCACAACTGAACAAATGGAAGCACTATCATAGTTACTCTTCTATTTCTGTGATCAAATACCCTAACTAACACAAGTTACATAAAAAGGAAGAGTTCAGTTAATGCTTCCAGTTTCAGAGGGCTCCAGTCTATGACCACCGTGGTAGACAGCACGGCTGCAGACAGGAATGTTTGATCCTAAAGACAGCTCACATCTTAAGACACAAACACAAGGCAGAGAGGGCTAACTGGGAATGACATAGGCTTTGAAATCTCTAAGTTTGCTTCCTAATCCTTTCAAAACACTTCAACCAACTGGAGACAAGTTATTCAATATATAAGCTTATGGGGGCCATTCTCATTCAAACCACTATTAGTATTCAAGGTTGTGATGGTATGGCCAAGAAGGTAAAGTAGATGGCATAGAAATGGATGGCAAGAGTCAAAGCTCAAACTTCTAACCAGTATTTCATTTCGTTTTTGTTTTTTGTTTGTTTGTTTTGCATGCCATACCTCTGTCATGTAGTGATTTCCTGAGCTGATAACGTTCTAGCCTGCAGGGAAGCTCTTCCAAATGCAGGGTGTTCTAAAGGTGGGCTCCTTAAAATTGCAGAACTAAACAACTCAAACCTTAAGAAGTCCTTGAAGCTGACCAGATGTACTAAGCTCCTCCCTTCCCAAGCTTACTTACATAAGTAAAAAGGACTACTGAGGGACTCCAACCTGCTGAGCTGTCACGAAGTTCCTGAGACTGGAGCACCTGCCTGGGAGAGGCTCAGACCACCTGGGCTGCCTAGAAGACACACTCTCCAACCTGCTGAGATGCCTGGATGTCTAGAAGTAGACTTCAGGTTTCCAGCTTTCATGAGCTGTCATCCATGCTGAGGTGGGTTTTGGTGATGCAGCTATTTTTGAGCCGTTTTGCTCCTATGTGTAGCCAAAATTAAACAACCTGGTTTACCAAGTTGGACTTTGGCGGTATCCTGGATGCGCTATTAGAGGTGAGTAGACATTTGTCCATGTCTCTCCAGGAATAGAGTCACGCAACAAGTGTTTATGTCTCTGCATTCCTCGCCCATTGTAACAGCCAGGCCTTATTTCTCCCTGAAACCTTTCATACTTTCTCTGTCAATCTATTCTGAGCATGCAAATCAATCAGCCAGACTGGCTTCTGTGCTAATACTTTTTTTTCCTTTCTATGAAGCACATGCAGAAAGGAAACTAGACAGATTTATATGTACAATTCCTTAGCTGTCTAAGAGAAACTAAATCTAACATCCAGCAGGTCTTCTGGTAAGGGGCTTCATTTTCCTCTCTCTGCTGCCAAAATTGGCTACCTTTTTCTTTTTTTCCCTCCACTAAGTTAGAATACTTAACATCCAAGTCAAAAAAAGGAAAACCCACCCAAATGTGAGCAACAATTTTCTCTAATAAACAAATATTTAGAGGCTGTAGAGGTGTCTCAGGGACTCAGGGTACTTACTATGCAAACATTAAGACCTAATTTCATTCTCCGGCATCAACATAAAAAGTCAGGCATGGTCACACATGCCTGCCATCTCTTCACCATGGGACATGGATACAAGAGAACCGCTGAGGCTTGCTCACTGGCATTCTGATTGAAATAGCAAATTCTAGGCTCAGTGAGAGACCCTCACTGAGTGAGGTGGAGAGTGACAGAGGAGTCCTCCTGATGCTCTTCACTTCCCAAGACACATGCATGCATTCATATAACTGCACATACCTGTGCACGTTTGCCACTCACACTCAGGCATGAATGCAAAAGAGAGATCGAAGAATAAAAGAATAAAATAAATAAACAGTACTTTAACAATCATACCTTGAGTCCTTAGGGATTTCAAGTACTCAGACTCAGGAACAGGTTAGATGAAACTGTCCTGTTGCAAACACTGAAGCTTACTTTTTTGTGATACATGTATGACAATAATAAGGCAGATTGAGGAGAAATGTCATCACTTCCCAGACAACCTCCCTTGGAATGACACACATATCTGTTGCTGGACAGTCCACCAAGGCTGACTACTGGATGAATGGCCCTGGGTGTCATGGGTATCCCTTGCCAGGTGGTAGCCACTAGTCTGTGAAATACAGAGCCAGCAATACAGAGAACAGGATTGCTTTGTCTTGTAACACCTTTGCCGTTAGGTTTCATTACCAGAGGAGATGGAGAAGACCTCAGTGACCACCTTATAGTGTTGTCAGACCGTGAATACTTTTCACCTTATTTGGTGAGACTGTCTCTCACTGGCCAGGAACTTAGAAGTATGCTGGGCTGGCTGTCCAGTGATCCCTAAGGATCCATCTGACTCTCGATCTCCCCAGAGCTGGGATTACAATTATGCATTGGCCCACTCTGCATGATGTCATTGTTTCTATAGATTCATTTTAATGTGTTTATTTAATTATTCTTTATCAATAAAAAATGAGGAGTCATATATTGGGGTAGGAACCTGAATGATCAGAGAAGTGACAGAAAAGTGACGAGTGACCTCCTATCCCTCTGTTCCTCCATCCCAATGGGCTGAAATCCTTTCTATGCCTTGCCTTACTACTTCTTGTCTCTCTATCTGTCCTCAGTCCTCCAATACCTCTATGGCTAATTTTGGTCAGCTAGTAGCTAGCTCTGCCTTGTGATTCAAAGTAAACTTTATTGTCAGAATGTGATCAAAATATCACACAACAATTCCTCCTTTTGTCTAAATAAAAAGGAAGGTTTTAATTCTAAGATAGTAAAGCTATATACAATAAGAACAATTATCAGGTAAGAATTACATTCACAATGTCAAATCCATTTGCATTTTGGCAAATCAGAGAAAATACTCCATTATCCATCCTCTTTGGTGAGTCCAAAGTTTTGTACCTAATTCACTTCCTATCCTAACTTGTTTTACCAACTCAAAACTGTCCTTTTATGTCCCAACCTAATACACTTGCCACCTCTGTGGTGAGTTTCTTTTCTGAATTTGGTTACCAGGAAAAACTATTATTATAACTTTCCCATCTTGAACTCCATCAGACATCTGAGAAAGATATAATATTACCTGAGTAAACAGGAAGTGCAGAGCAAACAACTTCCAAAACTATAAAAATGACAGTAATAGCTGGCTGCCTGGCTAGTCGCCCAAGGTTCTTCTATAATATTTTGCCATCCATATTCAGCCTACTGGCCTAGAATACCTGACAGACTTTTCTGTGAAGTGGGAATTTTGAAGGAATGTCCAGCCTTGTCTTAGCAAGTTTTGGCAGTTGCTTTCTTTTGTATCCTGCTTGTCCAATTTGGACAGCATACTGTCAGCAGTCAAGGCAAGGGCAGTTTCTTGCCAGGAGGCTAAGTTTTGCCACAAAAAAAGCAAACTCTTTGATACCCATCATGTTCTCTGAAATAGATAGGTGCTGCCAGGAGAAGATGTGTCTCATTGTCATGAAAAGCCTTATGTTATTAAAACATCTTAAATGTTGTATTCTGTAGATCTCTGAAGTGTTTGAAGACCACCTGTCTATCTAAAATATATATCTTTTTGGCCTGGAAAAGATACCTAACATGATTACCAGTTTGATTGTAGTAGGTGGCTAACTACTAACCTGTACTTCTTTATTATTCTAAATAGTTTGCAATAATAATTTTCAAGGACTAGAAATTTATAATACATTGTTAAATGATCTGCATAGGTACAATAACTTAAACAAGAGTAGAAGAATATGCACAGTATGTTCTAACAAAAATAACCTTAAATTTGAATCATACAGAAATAATTAAAAGAAGAGTAGAGACATATATATAGTATAACAAAAGTAACCTCAAATTTGTATCAATATAGAAAACTCCATACCAATGTAAAATGTTTAAGACTGGTATTTGTTTTCTTATTTAAAACTAAAGTCAAGAAATGGTGTGCAGAGATGGGGGATCATTTCCTGCCTCCCCACCACTTAGTGCTGGGTTTATAGACACTTACAGCTTTACATTGGTCCTGAGGAGCTGAATTCAGGTGGCTACTTATTCTTACAGAATGTGGTGGTTGAATAAGAATGGTTCCATAGGCTCATCATACATTGAATGTTTTGTCACCAGAGAATGGAACTCTGATAAGATTAGAAGGATTAGGAGGTGTGGTCGTGTTGGAAAAGATGTGTCACTGGGGGTAGGTTTTGAGGTTTCAAAAGCTCAAACCTGATCCAGACTGTCTTCCTGCTTTCTGGGGTCAGAATGTACAATTCTCACCTACTTCTCCAGGACCATGCCTACCTTCATGTCATCCTCACCATGATGATAGTTTCAGGGTTAGCCTCTGAAACTGTAAGCATGTCCTCAACTAAATGTTTTCTTTTGTAAGAAAAAAAAGTAAAGTCAGTAATCTATTCTTTTATCCCATCATTTCTATATCCCCCCTTTTTCTTTTCAGAATGAGATATCTAAATCTAATCTCCATTGTTCAGCTTTTTTCCTGACCATTACCAATAATAACATGCAACCAACCCCCAAAAATGAGGACATATATCCATAACTCATTGAATGACCAAAAAAAACCCAAGCTACCCCTTGAGAATATGGACATTATGGTCTATTGATTCCTTCCTGTTGTCTGGGGATTGACATTTATCTCCAGGGAATCCTGAGAAATTTGAGATAATGCTCAAGTCCTGGGAGAAACAGCTGTAGCATTTGTTGCCAGTTTCTGTGTAATGGGAGAGTTGTAGGGCTTATCTGAAATCCTGGCTGTAGTAGAGCATGAAGCTGGACAATCTCATCTAGTCAGCTTGAAATTGTCCTGAGCAGTTTGTAGTCCAAAGATGATCTATGAGTAGTGTTTGCCACCTTAGTGACATTACCACACTCTAAGTGGAATTACTGTTGTGGGGCCGTATCATCCTTTTGCAAATGTCAGAGGTCACTGTTGGAAATGGGAATGGTTCACTGCAGAAAATTAAGACATTTTAAATGTCATATGCAGCAGATCTTGGAGAGGTTAATGGACCACAATTTGTAGAGTACATCCGGAGTACACAAACTTAATTCCTAGTTAACTGATTCAGATTCAACCCCCAAACCATGCATAGGAAGCTACATTAAACATTTTCCTCAAATTACTACTCTACATGATCATTAATATCATGACAGAAAGATTAAATATATATACATAGATATTAATCTTATAAATTTAGAGACAATATGTATACCTTAAGACAATATCTAAAGCATCAAAATAAAACCAAAGATTATGAGATTAGTGGCAATACAATAGTTCATTAATTTTGGTTTTTCTTCTGTGCCATACCAGGTGACTCTCTTGACATGAGACAGAGATTTTGGATTTTTCTTTAACAAACATGCTTGGGTTTAGAGAAGGAGAGAACCACAGTCCAACTCCAAAGCCAGCTTTAATTCTTAATAGAACTGGGACTACAAAAAGACCATTTGCCTTATATATCGGTAGCAAACAGCAGAAACAAAAAATTTGAAATTTATGAAATTTTATCCTATTGGAAGTATGATATATCAAAAGACCAATTTACTCTTTTTCTTGGGACATTTTATCTGGATGATTCCTTCTTTTTTTTTCAGATGTCTCATTTGTCTAGTGGTCTTCAGATTCCTTAGGTGGATACCTTCATTCTCCTGGAAAAACAAAACAAAACAAAAAACAAAAAACCTTGCCTCAACCATAACTTTGGGGAGTTTCCATTTTGTCAGGTTATATCTGATCAAATGAAAAGCCTTTGTTAGTCTTATAAGTAAGTTTAGATTGAATAGCCACACTAATGAACTATCTTCTCTTTTAATGAAGAGGTCTCTACTGTTTGAATCTAATCTTTATCAATTTTGATGGTATCCATAGCTTTTCTTCTCCTGTGGAAACAAAAGCAAAACCTCTTCTCCAGTGTAACACATATCCTGATTTCCATTCTGATGTCAACACATCTTTACAGTATACAGGCTGATTTAATTCAGCAGTTTTTTCTATTATTCAATGTCTCTCAACAGCTGTCACTCCTTTCTCATTAGCATTTAAAAAATTAAACTTAATAAAAAAATTGTGCAATCAATTTCTGGGGGTCTTTATTACCCCTTTCTGTTTATTAAGCATATCTTTTAAAGTGAGATTAGATTTTTTTAACTACTTGCCTTGTAGATTTTGTGGTATACCTGTAATATGCTTTGTTTTGTACTATGTAAAAAATGTTCCATTTTACTAGAGACATATGCTGGAGCATTGTCAGTCTTAATTTGTACAGGTATTCCCATGATGGCCATAACTTCTCATACATGTGTAATTACAGATCAGCCTTTTTAGAACTCAGAGAAGTTGCTCATTAAAGTCCTGAATATGTATCTATGGTATGGTGTACATATTTTAATTTTTCAAACTGCAAAATGAAACAAATCCATTTGCCAGATTTCATTTTTTGAGTCTCTTTGGGTTACTTCCTGTATATAAAAAACAAGAAGGACATTTTCTTATAATTTCCTTGGCTTGTTACCAAGTGATAGAAAAATCTTTTTTCAAACCCTTGCTATTTACATGTTGTTTTTTATGAAATTTTGAGGCTCCTAGCACATTTACTACCAAGAGTTTATCAATTTCATCATTACTTTGAGCTAGAGGACCTGGTAGACCCATATGTGATCTGATATGTATTGTGTACAAGAGATGATTTCTATTTCTGATTATTTCTTGTAATCAAATAAGTAACAAAGTTGATTCTGAATCATCTGGAATAAGTTTAGCAGATTCAAAATGTAAAACAACTCTTTCTGCATATTGACAACCAGTAACTGTATTAAGAGTTTCTAGGCCAGGCGGTTGTGGTGCATGCCTTTAATCCCAGCACTTGGGAGGCAGAGGCAGGTGGATCTCTGTGAGTTTGAGGCCAGCCTGGGCTACAGAGTGAGTTCCAGGAAAAGCGCAAAGCTACACAGAGAAATCCTGTCTCGAAAAACCAAAAAAAAAAAAGGAGTTTCTAGAAAATTTAATAATATCATGAGAATAATATATAATTCTGACTTTTGAACAGAATTATAAAGGATTTGGGCTACTTTACTTAAATTTCCTGACTTATAACCTGCCTTTCCTGAATTTTTTGCATCAGTAAAGAATGTAGGGGCTCCAGAAATTGGTGTTACCCATACAATGTGAGGAAGAATCCAAACATTCCTTCTTATAAACTGAAGTCTCTTGCTTTGGGGATATTTGTTGTTAATCTTTCCCAAAAAAATCTCCGCAAGCTTTTTGCCAATGTTCATTTTTTTGTACATAATGAGAAAATTTCAGCATTAGTAAATGGTGCCATCAATCCAAAAAACTTTTCTACATAAGTTTTTAATGTTTTACTCCATTTGTATGGTAAAAATATCCATTCTAAGATAGTATCCTTTCTCCTGTAGGAGAATGTATAGAAGGTAAAATAACCAAAATATATTCAAGCTCTAGATCCAAATGATCCATGTGTGCATTCTGTAACTTCTTTTCTACCAAAGCCTATTCTCTCTCAGCCTCAGCTGATAATTTTCTTGAACAATTTAAGTCCTTATCACCTTGTAATGTTTGAAATGAATTACTTAGTTCTTGAGTGGTCAATATAATTATGGGTCATAGTCAGTTAATATGTCCTAGCAATATTTGGAAATTATTAAGAATTCATAATTGATCTCTCCAGTTCTTGTAAAGGTATAGAAAAAAAAAGCAGTTTTAAATCAATCATTATAATAGACCGTATTTTAGATAAGAGAATAAGCAAGGGAATTCCAGGCTGTAAAGAGCCCATTGGCTGAATCATCTTATTAATAGCACTGAGATCGGTTAGTAGTCTCCATTTTATAATTTGTTTCTGAAATTATAGAAATGTTAATCTGGGGATTCTACTGCTATAACAAATCATGTCCCATTAATCTATTGCTATGTTTGTCACATATGACTTTAATTTTCCTCATTGTCCTTCTGGTCCTATACATTCAATCCCTCTTGTGCTTTGTTTTACCTGAGATAAAATTCCAATATTTAGAAGCTGAATATTTACCTCTTGAAATGGCCAATTTGGATGCCAAGGTTTTGGTGCCATTATTGGTACATCTGCTTCTGTGTCTACCAAACCCTCAATTTCAATGCCATTTATTTGTATTTTTAACTTTAGTCTTTGATCATCTATAGAAATTTGCCAAAATATTTGTTTCACGGTTTCTTCTAAAAATTTTGTTTTATCTTATAAAACTTTTCTGTTACCCGGTGTAGTATAGTTTTTTCACAGCAGGCATTAAGTTTTTTAATTGCTCTGTGGAGGAGTTTCCCCAATGCTGACATGGAATGATTGACCAAATTTGACATGGGGGCCTGTGAGAGGGCCCTTAAAGCATTCCCCAATGGCAAAGGATTACCTTGCCTGCCCCATGTTGGTCTACATTCATTAGTGTAATGCTGACCTTTGCCACACCTGAATGGAAACTAAAAAATGCTCAACTGAATCGTCAATGGGTCAAGGAACAAATAAAGAACAAAATTAAAGTCTTCCTAGAATTCAATGAAAATGAATATACTACATACCCAAAGTTATGGGACATTATGAAAGCAATACTAAGAAGAAAATTCATAGCACTAAATATCCACATAAAGAAGTTGGAGAAATCTCCCACTAGTGACTTAACAGCACACCTGAAAGCTCTAGAACAAAAAGAAGCAAACTTGCCCAGGAGTAATAGATGCCAGAAAATAATCAAATTGAAGGTTAAATCAATAAAACAGAAAGAAAGAGAACAATACAAAGAATCAATGAAACAAAGAGTTGGTTTGTTAAGAAAACCAATAAGATAGACAAACCCTTATCCAAACTAACCAAAAGTCAGAGAGAGAACATCCAAATTAACAAAATCAGAAATGAAAAGAGAGATATAACAACAGACAACCAGGAAATCCAGACATCAGGATATACTTCAAAACTGGAAAAATCTAATAGAAATGGACAATTTTCTGAATAGGTACCACATACCAAAATTAAATCAAAACCAGTTAAACAATTTAAATTGAGCTATAACTCCCAAGAAAATAGAAACAGTCATTAAAAGTTTTCTAACACTGACAACAACAAAAATTCCCAGGACCAGATGGTTTCAGCAAGAATTCTACCAGAATTTCAAAGAAGAACTAATACCAATACTCTTCAAATAGAAACAGAAGGAACAGTGCCAAACTCTTTTTATAAGGCTACAGTTACCCTGATACCCAAACCACACAAAAATGAAACAAAGAGAATTACAGACCAACCTCCCTTGTGAACACTGATGCAAAAATACTCAATAAAATACTGGCAAACTGAATCCAAGAACACATCAAAGAAATTACCCACCATGACCAAGTAGGCTTCATCCAAGAGATGCAAGGAGGGTTCAACATATGAAAATCTGTCATTGTAATATGCCACATAAACAAACTGAAAGAAAAAAAAACACATGATCATATCATCAGATGCTGAAAAAGTCTTTGCAAAAATCCAACACCCCTTCATGATAAAGGTTCTAGAGAGATCAGGAATACAAGGAACATATCTAAACATAATAAAGGCAATTTACAACAAGCTGACAGACAACATCAAAATAAATGGAGAGAAACTCAAAGTGATTCCAATAAAATCAGGAACAAGACAACACTGCCCACTTTCCTCATATTTATTCAATATCATACTCAGTGTTCCATCTAGAGCAATAAGACAACAAAAGGAGACCAAGGGGATACGAATTGGAAAGGAAGAAGTCAAACTTTTGCTATTTGCAGTTGATATGATAGTTTACATAAGTTGCCCCAAAAAATTCTACCATGGAACTCTTACAGGTGATTAACATCTTCAGTAATGTAGTGGGATACAACATTAACTCAAACAAATCATAGACCTTCTATATATAAATGATAAATGGGCTACAAAAGAAATTAGAGAAACAATTCCATTTATAATAGCCACAAATAACATAAAATATCTTGGGGTAACTCTAACCAAACAAGTGAAGGACCGGTATGACAAGAACTTTAAGTCTTTGAAGAAAAATATCAGAAAATGGAACTATCTCCCAGCTAATTTAATTATCCTTCTATTTAATTATTCCATTTTCAAACCATTCATTGTAGAACTGTACAGAAAACTCACTTCCTCCTTTGTAATATTATTTCCCATTTTAAATGTGGGAATAAACTTTGTAAAACTAATCCCCAGTTATTATTCCCAGTTGTACTCAGCAGAGCAGGCCCTGCACCTCACCAGGGCATCACAACAGAGCCTGTTAGTGCAGGTGTGTGTGAGCTAGCCCCAAAATTTAGAGCATGAAAGAGCTGTCCCCATTACCAATCTCTCTTGTGGTAGCATGGGTGGTGGAGAGAGCCCTCTGCCCCCCTCTATGAGCAACTGGGACAGGTGAGAGAGCTGTCCCCATGGTTATAAGAGTGAGAGAGTTGTCCCTGACCCCACCAGCCACAACATTCAGGAGAGCAGGCTCTGCACTTCACCAGGGCAGCACAACAGAGCCAACCCTGTTAGTGGAGACATGGGTGAGCCAGGCTTGAAACTGTGAGTATGGGATAACTGTCCCCATTACCCATCTGTCTTGTGGTGGTATGGATGGGGAAGAGTTGCCCTCCCCTCCCATCAATGCCTGGGGCAGGTGGGAGATCTGGCCCTACTTTCATAATAGTTGGAGAGCCAATCCTATTAGCACAGGTGTTGGTGAGCCAGCCCTGAAGGTGAAAACATTGGAGGTCTATTCTCACATCCCATCTGTGAGACCAACCCTACAGCTGTGTAGGCCCAGAAACAGAGTTAAATTTGGCCCACCCCAACATCCACCCCATCTATGACCTGCTGGTGCACATGAACCTGACACACAGACCCAAAGCTGCAGGATCTCCACAACACAGGACAACAAGAGGATACCCAGGAAGAATCCTAGTAAGGACCCAGCATTGATAGAGTAGTATAAATCAGAGGCCTCAACCAGACCAATGATTCTTTGCAATGAACATTTGCAAGTAAAGACGTATGGACAACGGGTTTATGATGTAATTCACTGTGTCACACTGCAGCTTCCATGATGAGACTTAATTTTTTCCCCTTTTCAATTTTTTTCCTTTTTTTTCTCTTAAATTTTGTTTTATTTGAGTGGGTACAGGTCATGTTAATAAAAGTACCCTCATGTGGCATAGCTTAAATAAGAAATAAGAATAAACTTAAAATATAAGAGTTAATAAACCTGAGATATTAGATGAACATTTATAATTAATATTAAGGATCAGTGAGTTTCTTTGAGAGTGTCTGTGGGACAGAAAATCTCTGGCAATAGAAGGGTTTGGTCTGGCTCAAAGTTTGAAGGGATAAGTCCATCACAGAGGGAAAGATACGGAACACTGAGGGAAAAGAATGCTGGTACAAGAGGAAGACCAGCTTGTATCAGTTTTCTTCAGTCAGGAAACAGTGAGCAGGAAGTAGAGCTGTATATAAAACCTCTAGGCTCCACACTCCTAAAGATTCTGTAACATGGCCAAATGGCTCCACAAGCTAAGAACTAAATGTTTAAACATAGGAACCTGTGGAGGATGATTCACATTCAAACCACAATATTCAGTCACAGAGGCTGGAAAGTACATGACCAAAGAATGTCCTAACTCATAATCTGGTGAGAATTCATTCTCTGTGTCTTGAACACTGAATCTTACAAACAGATAGATGCTGGGTCTTGACATGCCAGAAAGGACAGAAGGGCATAGGAAATTATGTCGCTACCTTCAGCCTCCATCATCCAGACATTCGTCCTTTCAAGGTAGTTTTGCCATAATAACTTAATCCTTTCTTAAAGGTGTCATATTGGAGTACCTTCATATTGGTCATTAAAATGTAATGTGTGAGGCCAGTATGATGCTTAAGGGGTCACCAAAACTGATGACCTGAGCTCAGTCCTCAGGATCTATATAATAGGAGAGAACCAAGTCTTCAAGTTGTCCTCTGACCTCCATGCACACATTGTAGCTTCTCTCTCTCTCTCTCTCTCTCTCTCTCTCTCTCTCTCTCTCTCTCTCTCTCTCTCTCACACACACACACACACACACACACCTCATAATAACTAAGTAAAGATGTAATATAGATTCATGTTAAAAGACAGTGTATGAATTTGAGATAATCAGAATACAGCACTGATTTTAAAATTATTCTGCATGCTGCTAAAATGTGGACATACTTTCCTCACTTAAAGTTCCTCTTTGTGTGTGTTTGCATGTCTCTCTGTCCATCTATTTCCAAATCTGGTTATACATCTCTAAAGAGAAAGAACAGTTCCCCATCCTTGTATCCCCAGAGCTCTGAGCTCACTGCCCTCTCATGGTCTGTATTCAGCATATATTCCCTGCTCCATTGGTTGAGCTTCCCTGGAGGGCTAATTTCAAATTACTTCACTTTCAAGTCCACCTCATTTTGCTGATGTTTCCTTTTCCTATTCAACCTCAAGGTTTCCATTCTCCAGGGTTCAGCCTGTACTCTATTTCTTTCTTTTCTAATAGTATTCCTTCTTATGGCATAAATTCCATTTTCTCCTAAGTTCATATTTCTGTCTCAGACTATTCTCTGATCAACCCAAAATGTATTCCCTGACAAACATTTCGAACTTGATATGACAACAACTGTTTTTGTTTGTTCGTTTGTTGTTTTCAGATAGGTTCTCGTGTAGTGCAAGGTGGGCTTGAAATTACCTAATGCAGTCAGGGTTGATCTTGAACTTCTGACTCTCATTCATCCATTCTTCTGAAGGTTGAGATAATGGCATGTGTCATTATGTCAGGTTTTATAGGGTGTTCATAGTGAACTAGAACTTTGCACGTGCAAGGCAAGCGTGCAACCATCTGGATCACTTTTCTTGGTCCTTGAAAAATTCTTCTCCTCCTCCTCTTCTGTGTCGTGTGTCGTGTGTGTGTGTGTGTGTGTGTGTGTGTGTGTGTGCATGCTTGTGTGGTGTTTGCCTGTGTTTGGGTGTGCTTACCTATGAAAGTATATTAACTACATTTATCTATTTGTTTGTGTGTGTGCACATGCGTGTGCCATAACGTGTTTGTGGAGTCCAGAGAAGACCTGAGGAGGTTTGCTCTCATCTTCTGTTGTGTAAATTCCAGGGATAAACTCACATTACCAGGCTGGAGTACAGAGCACTCTCACCTGCTGAGCCATCTCACTTTACTTGTCTGGGGTGAGGTCTTTCATGGAATCTGGAGCTCAGTATGTGGCTGAGACTAGCTAGTCATGGAGTTCCAGGAATCACTCTGTATTCACTCCTTCCTCACTCCAGTGCCATGGTTGCAGATACATGCCCACCACTCCTGGATTGTATGTGGGTGCTGGAAATCTAAACTTGAGGCCTTTAACTTGTGCTACAAGCTCTCTATCTACTGGGCCATCCCTTCAGCCCCACCTTGAAATTTAGATCACCATTTTTCTACTCTGTAAGCTAAGTCAGACTTTATCAGCCCCTCTTGACCTTCTCCTTCACCAAATACATCTACTAAGTCAATTTTTCTCTATTTAATCCTTCTGCAACCATATTCTTCCTCTTTCTGTTGCTCAGAAATGCCTAAATTCCTGTAACTATTCTTTCTACTGAGAATTTCATGTCCCAGATACCACTGGGTCTAACTTCAATAATGTAAATTCAATGAGGAATTTATTTTCAATGTTTTTTAGCACATATTAATCATGCAGAATAGGGGTCTGGAGAGATTGCCCACTTGGAGCTCAAACTGTTCTTGCAGAAGTCCAGTCATTGGTTTCCACCACCATGTCAGGTGGCTCACAACCACCTGTAATTCCAGCACCAGGGGATCTGATGTTTTCTTCTGCTTAACACACACACACACACACACACACACACACACACACACACACACACACTTTTAATCTAAAAGAACCTACACAATTGCTTCCATTATGACACATGTGTGTCAGTATAATTTGAAACCGTCATCCTGTATACTCTTTTCTCCCATCCAACTCTTTCTGTCTCTGTCCTCCATGCAGAATTCCTTGATTAATTATTTCAAATTGAGGTTGGTTTACTGAGTTAGCGCTCCAGTATAACTTGCATTGCTGTTCTCGGTTTTCATTTCTCTTGCATACGATGGGTCCCATCTGTAGCTGGAGCCTGGGCCCGCAGCCACTCAGACTCAAATAAACAGACACAGGCTAATATTATTTAAAACTGCTCAGCCATTAGCTTAGGCCTACCACTGACTAGCTCTTACACTTAAACTCAGCCCATTTCTGTTAATCTATATGTTGCCATGTGTTCTGTGGCTTTACCAGTGTGCCTGTTACATGCTGCTCCCTGGATGATGGGCTGGCATCTCCTGAAACAGCCTTCTACTTCCCAGAATTCTCCTCTCTCTTTGTCCCACCTATACTTTCTGCCTGGCTACGGGCTAATCAGCATTTTATTTATCAATCAATCATAGCAACACATTCACAGCATACAGATATCCACAGCACCTCCCTTTTCGTTTTTTTCAAAAAAAGTTTTAACTTTAACATAGTAAAGTTACATATAACAAAACAATTATCAAGCAAGAATTATAGTTACAATCTCTAGTCTATTTATAATATCAAGTCTATTTGTATTTGGCAAAATTAAAGATTTTATCCTATTTATCTTATATTTGCAACTCTAAGGTTTCATATCTAACTTATCTTTTATCATAACTAAGGAAATTATATCTAGTCTTCAACTACATCAAAGACCTCAGAAGGATATAATATTACCTAAGTAAACAGGAAGTACATTATAAGCAACTTTCAAAAATCTAGAATAACAGAGACAGCTGCCTGCCTGGACAGTCATCTAAGTTCCTCTGTAAATTTGGGGCATTTGTCTTCAGCCCACAGGCCTAGAGTCTCTCAGTCACTTTTCTCTGTGTCCTGTAGAATATCTGGCAGTTTCCTCTGGAAAGCAGGAGCCTAAAGGACCATTTTGCCAAGAAAATTTCAGTGGTCACCTTCCTATGGATCCTGCATGTCCAGTCAATACATCATTTTGTCAAGCAGTCCAGGCAAAAACAGTTTCTTGCCCAAATGGCTATTTTTGCCAAGAAGAAGATAAACTCCATGTGGTGTGTCTTCGAAGCCCATCCTCCTCTCTAAAGTAAATTGGTGCTGGCAGGAACAGACATGTCTCACTGTCCAGAAAGTCTAAATTTTAAAAATATTTTAAATGCCATATTCTGTAGGTCTTTGAAGTTTTTGAAGACTACCTACCAAATTGAATTATATCTATGTATACCGAGAAGACTTAACATGATTATAAGTTTGATTATCATAGAAGACTTATTGTTAATCTGTATTTCTTAATTATCTGTAACAATTTCAAATGACCTGCACAAACATAATACCTTAAATGAGAGTAGAAATATATATATGTATATAATATATAATAACAAAATCAACTGTAAATTTGTATCAGTAAACTAAAATGCATAGCAATGTAAAATGTTTTTAAACAAGTTGTTGTTCTTTAAAAGTAGGTTCATTAATCTATCCTTTCATCCTATCATTATCTATACTATCCCCTTTTCTTCTTTAGAAAGAGATGGCATTTTTAATCAATCTGCTTTAAATAAAAATAAACATTCATAAACACTATTTTGGGAATTTGGGCATATCTTCTCATACTACTTCCTGTTGGATGAGGTTGCTGGCACTCTAATGGGGATCCTGAGAAAATTAAGAATTATGGTCAAGTCCTGGTTGTAATAGTCTGTGAGGCTGCATTGTCTGAGCCAATTGCCTTGAAACCATTCTGGATGTTGGATGATCTAGGTCATGGTGTCATTGGAGACCTTTCCAGGGGTCTCGGCTGGTTAAACCTGGTGTATCTTAATCTGGAACAAATCCATAGCCTCTTGCTTTCTGTGGAAACAAAAGCAGAGCCTCCATTCCAAAGCAACATATCCTTAGATCTGAATTTTAAAGTCAAGGTACCTTTAAAATATATATATATATATATATATATATATATATATATATATATATATATATATATATATATTAGTTTAACTTAGCAGTCCTTACAATCAAATGTCTTTCTGCAGTTAAAAATATTAAAGACAACACAATCCAGATTCTCTGTGTAATATCCATCTTTGTGTGGCTTATTTTTATACTACCTTTACTGTCTCTTTAAAGACTTTATTTTTAAAGTTATTTTTTTATATAACTGTCTATATTTATTTTCTTCTCTCTTCCAATTCTACATACATTTTACAGAAATTGTAAACCTTTTAGAGGTTTATCCCAACTGAATCTGTCTTATTGTGAATCTATTGCTTTAAACTCCAGCAGTTAGTACTGAAGCAGAAGTCTTAGCTGTTAGCTCCACCCAATTTAGCTTTTCAGCATGGTAGAGATAATTCATCACCAGTACTGGGAGCCATGTTGTCCACTGACTCTGGGAGGTAGTGGGTTTATGTGTCTATCAAAACAGCATGTAGCCCAGAAACCTCTTTTTTGTTGTTGTTGTTGTTTGTTTGCTTGCTTGGTTTTTTGTTTTTGTTTTTGTTTTTGTTTTTAGTAGCAAAAGCTATATCCACCACGTACCATGTTGCACAGCTTGCAGAAACCTCTGTGTAACTTGGCAGGAATGTGCCATAGTGTAGCTTCAGTCTAGATGACACAAACCCACCATAGAGTAGTTCAAGCCTACATGTTGCAGTGTCTCGCCACCCACCTGAGACATGAAACAGGAACCTATTTTTGGCTGTGTTTAGAATTGCTTATTAAGTATTGCCAGTTTTCAGGTAGAAATTCAAGCTGTTGGGTGCCATTTGTAGCTGGAAAGTTTCTCTCCAGGTCCTGCCAACCCCCCACAGTCCTGCAGCCCACTTATAAAATAATCACTCAGAAGCTTATATTATTTAAAACTGCTCAGCCATTAGCTCAGGCCTACCACTGACTAGCTCTTACACTTAAACTCAGCCCATTTCTGTTAATCTATATGTTGCCATGTGTTCTGTGGCTTTACCAGTGTGCCTGTTACATGCTGCTCCCTGGATGGTGGGCTGGCATCTCCTGAATCAGCCTTCCACTTCCCAGAATTCTCCTCTCTCTTTGTCCCGCCTATACTTCCTGCCTGGCTACTGGCCAATCAACATTTTATTTATCAATCAATCATAGCAACACATTCATAGCATACAGATATCCATAGCACCCATCCTTTGCTCCCAATTTATTCTTTCATTCTTTGCTATATGTTCTTCCATTTGGCTAAACTCTCTAAAAGATGGGTCATTGGTATTTTGATCATTGATATATCCAAAGAATCACAGACCATGACTTGTTTATAGTACACATACAGAACAGGGTTTTGTTATGATTATTATTGGCATGCATTAATTGTAAAAAATAAATGGGATTGTTGTGCTATTCTCATACAAGCATATGTTGTGTGTCACTAATGATCATTTGTGATGGTCAATCTTGATTGAAAATTTGAGGAGATGAAATGACAGACACGTCAGTGAGGGAATTCCAGGATGAACTAAGCAAGGGTGAAAGGCCGGCCTCTGGAGTAGGAAATATTGTCCATCAATAGCCAATATACAAAATGGTCTGAGGGAAACTTTGCTTTTGCCTACCTGCTTTTGTCATTGCTTGTTACTGTATCCACTTTGCTGTTTCAACTGCACTTTCCTCCCATTGCTGATGTGTGAACCCAGCTTCTTTGCCTTCCAATATTGACTGAAGACTAGCTGCTTTCCAGGAATCCTCTAGTTCCTTCAGTATCAGTTTGTAACTGCTGAAGCATCTAGCTTCATGGACTGTGTAGTTATTGAGTTGTCAGACTCTCCAGCCTATACACAGCTGTTGTTAAACTACTCAGAGTATTTCATGTAATCCAATCTAATGAATTCCCTTTGGATTATCCATTTATTTTATGGGTTCTGTTGCTCTAGAGAACCCTGACTAGTGCACCGCCCATCCTTCTTATATTCTCTTCCCTTCTACTTTTTCCTCCTTCCTTTCAGTTCACACCACTTTCATAGTCCGTAATATTCCCCTTCCTGTTTTCATGTATTGTTTTTCTTTTAGTGTGTCTTAGTTTCTACATGTAAGGAAAGTGTGATATTTGTTTTTATATGTCTACATTGTGTTCACTAACATTATTTCATCCAGTCCCATCCATTTTCTAAATGATGACAGGACTTCATTTATCTTTCTGGTTGAAATTTGTTCCATTGTATGATGTATAAATATATATGCATATGAAGATAAATAAGTTAGATGATAGATTTACACATATCTGTAATGCAACACAGTATTTTCTTGATTGATTCATCTGTTGATGGACATCTATGCTGACTCCCTATCTGGGCTGTTGTGAATGCTGGTGTATCATCTGTTGATGGGCATCTATGCTGACTCCCTATCTGGGCTGTTGTGAATTCTGGTGTATCATCTGTTGATGGACATCTATGCTGACTCCCTATCTGGGCTGTTGTGAAAGCTGGTGTATCATCTGTTGATGGACATCTATGCTGACTCCCTATCTGGGCTGTTGTGAATGCTGGTGTATCATCTGTTGATGGACATCTATGCTGACTCCCTATCTGGGCTGTTGTGAATGCTGGTGTATCATCTGTTGATAGACATCTATGCTGACTCCCTATCTGGACTGTTGTGAATGCTGGTGTATCATCTGTTGATGGACAGCTATGCTGACTCCCTATCTGGGCCATTGTGAATGCCAGTGTATCATCTGTTGATGGACATCAATACTGATTCTGTATCTAAGCTATTGTGAATGCTGGTGTAACAAATATAGAAGTGTAGGTCATTTTGGTGTGTTGATGTTGTTTTTCCTTTTTCAGTTATATAGCTCAGAATGGGATAGTTGGCTTCCATCATAATGGACATTTTGAATGGAATAGATGAATTAAATATAAGATTTGGTTATTATCACATTTCTTTAGTACATTTCTGCTGTCACTTGAACCAAGAAATAGTGAAATCCTGTTCATCTTATTTTGTTAAGTCCTTCTGAAGACACATTACATGCAGTTACACTAGGCTTTGCATACAAGAAACTTTTATATTCCTGTGAAATTTATTCCAGAAAGAAACCTACAGCAGAAGGAAATGTTTAAACAAGGAGTAAGTAAGGAACAAAAAGAATGGGAAGATTAATTCAAATCAAGATGACTGACTAAAGAGCATGTCAGAGAGAAGGCAGCATGTCAGTTCCATCAGTTTTTAAACTGTAGAAGAAGGAGAAGGGATTTCATGAGAAAGAAATGTGGTTGAAAGTTGAACCCAACACATAAGAAAGGAAAGGTGGCATGAAGGTTCTAAGATAGAGATGAAAAAAGGCAAAGCAGGGGACAGAGAGAAGATTCAATTGTTAAGAGAGCTTACTGCTTTGTAGTTTAATCCCTAGTGCCCATATATAGCAGTCCACAACCTGTAAATCTAGTTCCAGAAGCTCTGATGCTCTCTTCTAGCTGCTGAAGATACCTTCATGTATGTGGTGCACATAGACTTGTGCAGGCAGGCAGGAAGACATGCACACAAGCACATCATACACACACACACACACACACACACACACACACACACACACACACAGGTGCTGTGGGCTTTGAGCTCACTCATCTGAACTCACATAGAAGTTCCTGTTCATGGGAGCCTCAAATTGCATTCATTGATTATAATATTTGGTCTATATACCTTGAACTCTGTGCTTGGATCTGGAAAATGAACATGATTATGCAACCTTAATATAAATTGCAGTCTTAGGTTTACTAATTAAAGAAATAACTTTGTTATGAGCAAACATGAAACCATTATTGCATATAAACACTGTATCAAATGGGTCAGAGGTATTATAGAATTTAACCTCATAGTCTTCACTAATTACTTTTTAATTTTGATTAAAAATGACAATCCCTCAGGCTCCTAGAAATAATTCCAATTAAGTATCACATAATATCATTTTAAAAACTTGGAATCAGTCTGGGTAGCCTATCACTCCAAATGTTCCCCTTGCTTGTTGTGAGTTTCCACAGTGCTAGAGAGGCATTACATGCTGGTAGCTATCTCCTGCTTTCTGCTCAGTCAAAACTCTAGGCAGAAAGAAGAGCAGTTCTGAAAAGACGTAGAAGAAATTAGCTGCCAGGCCTCGGGTAGAAAGACACATGGGCTTGGAAGTTCAAGGAAGTTATCCAACTAGAGATCATATGTATGTATACCAATGAAAACAATGAGAGTGCGGGAGTGGCCTCAGTGAGTAAAGAACTTGTTGGAAAGCACAAGGACTGACGTTTGGATCTTTAGCACCCACATAAAATCCAGTGTTCCTGTGTTATCTACAATCCCAGCACAAAGATGAGACATGGAGACAGGTGGACCTAGGAGCTTGCTGAGGAAATTGTCAAACTCTTTCTTAAATGAAAGACCCTGCTTCAAGAAACAATGTAGAGAATCAATTGAGGAAGATATCCTGACACCAATGTCTGGATTCTTCGTGTATGTATATGGGTGAATAGAACACTAGGAATGTATAATACACACACACACACACACACACACACACACACACACACACACACAAGTCTCTGGAATGAGGAGGGATAACTGTGTGACACAAACAGGACTGTGTCTCATCTGGCCTTGGAGACTTGGCTTAGGGTGTGGTAAGAAATCTGGCCCAAACCAAAAATTCACGTAGACCATGTTTTTTATGTAACATTATGAAGTTTTATTTTGTTATACTCAATGAATGCCACTGAAGTCATTCTAAAACAATCATTTGCTGTCAAATGAATTCTGTTCCTTCAGGACAATGCTTAAAATTGCACTCTCATAGAAGGGAGAGTATGATATATCATGATAGAAATAAACACAGCCAATTAACATTCTTTTTTACATCCCTTTATTCATGTGTGTGTATGTGGTACATGTACATATATGTATGCATTTTTTTTCATGCATGTGAGCATTCATATGTGTATATATGAGGTGTGAGGATGTGAGTGTGTGTGTGTGTGTGTGTGTGTGTGTGTATGTGTGTGTGTGTATTCAAGTGTATGCATGAGGAAGCTCAAGGTTAGTGTCAGGAATCTCCCTCCATCACTCTTCCACGTTATTCATTGAAATGTGGCCTCTCATTCAAACCCAGATCACACTGACATGGCCAGTCTTGCTAGCCAGCATGTTCTGGTGATCCCCTGTGCTTTACTTTTCTGTTGTTGTGATCAAATACCATGATCAAGACAATTTCCAGAAGGAAGAGCTTATTAGAATTTACAGTTCCAGAGGGAAAAGAGTCCATCAACAACACTACAGGGAAGCAACATGGCATCAGGCAGGAATAGTTTCTGGAGCAGCAAGCTGAGAGTCCACATCTTAAACCACAAACAGAAAGCAGAAAGAAGAAACTACCTTTGGTGAGAATCTCTGGCTCTCAAAGCCTGCCTCCAGTGACATGCTTCTTACAGAAAGGCCACACCAACTAAGCTCACCAAGCAACACCACCAAGTGGGGAACAAGGCTCAAATGCTTGAGCCTGTGTGGGACATTTTCATTCAAATCACCACACTCTGTCACTGGATTTTTGAGGCTAGTATCATGGATATCCTAGCACTTACAGGAGTTTCTGGGAATCTGAACACACTTGCATGGTAAGGGCTTTAACTGCTTTTCCTAGTGCTATTGGGGATGCTTTTCATGTATACTTTTTCTTATCAATCTAAATAGTAAAGGTGTTAGAGATAAATGAAAAGAGGCGATAGTGGGCAGAGGGCTCCAGGGATCATTTTGGGTGCTAAGCTAGTCTTGTCTCCTAGGATGAGTAGCCAGGGTCATGTGTGAAGTTTAAGGTGGTGGCCTGGAAGTAAGTGTATAAAACCAGCTTGTGCTACGTAACAAAACCTGGTCTCAAAACCAAAACCAGGGACTGGGGATACGGCTCAGTGAGTAAAGCATTTGCTGTATAAGCATGGGGATCTGAATTGAGATCCTCATCCCACATAGAAAGCCAGACACAGTAGTGCATGTCTATAATCTCAGACCTCTTAGAGCAAGACAGGAGACAGAGATAGGAGCACCCATGGAAGCTAGACTCCTAACCCAAACACCACTGTATGCACAACTCCAAACGAGACGACTGATTTTAAACAAGAATGAAGGTAGGGAACAGTATCTAAGCTGTTGGTGTAAGCTGAGATACGTGCACATTTGCACTTACATACAAGAATATGAACATACATACTACACACACACAATTTTTGAAAGAGTAAGAAATCTCTTTATCTAATCTCTAATGCATGATTCCTATACTAATTATTCATAAACATGTTTGAAAGAATTTTTGTATTAGACATGTATAGACTTCTGTTTTTGTTTGTTTGATTATCTGTTTTCCCCAGACAAGGTTTCTCTGTGTAACAGGCTTGGCTACCCTGGAATTCACTTTGTAGACTAGGCTAGATTCAAACTCAGAGAGTCTACCTGCCTTCGCCTTCCAAGTGCTGGGTTCAAAGATGTGCAATACCACCAGCAGCTATGTAGACTTCTTTTTAGGCTCCATTTTTCTCCTGTTCCATGTTTTCATCAACTTCCAGGGTCTTCATGTTTATGCTTCCCAAATTCATGCCTAGAAATCTAATTTCCAAGGTTCAATGATGAGTGTTAATGTCAGTTTTAAACAACTCAAAGTCACTTAGCAAAATAGTTTCAAGGAATGATGTTAGGGAAGGTTGACTGTGGACCTATCTGTGGGAGATTATATTGATTACATTAATTATGGGAGAAGACAGACCACTATGAGTAGCAGCATTCCCTAGGCAGGAGTCCTTGAGCTGTTTAGGAATGAAGAAGTGAAGCTGAATATTGTAGCTAGAGTTTTCCTGCCTGGCCCACAGTCAGGACAAATCTCTCTCACCCACCAGTCCCACGGCCGCTCAGACCCAACCAAGTAAATACAGAGACTTATATTGGTTACAAACTGTATGACCGTGGCAGGCTTCTTGCTAACTGTTCTTATATCTTAAATTAATCAATTTCTATAAATCTATACCTTGCCACATAGCTCATGGCTTACCGGCATCTTCATATGCTGTTTTTCATCGTGACGACTGGCAGTGTCTCTGACTCAGCCTTCCACTTCCCAGCTTTAATCTCCTCCTTGTCCTGCCTATACTTCCTGCCTGGCCACTGGCCAATCAGTGATTTATTTACTGACCAATCAGCAGCACACTTGACATACAGACCATCCCACAGCAGAATATAATCAAGAATGCACACCAGTAATTACACATTTCTTTATTTCATTCCGATCTTGACTGTGGATATGAGGTGACTAGTTGCTTCAGGATTCTGCCATTATGATTTCCTTACAATTATGTCAGAACCTGGAGTTGAAAACTAAAACAACCCCTTTCTCTTAAATTACTTGTGTGGGTATTTTATCATTGCAACAGATATGAGACTAGGACATAAAATGATGGCAATAGGCAGTAGAGCTTATTGAAATAATGGAATCAGTATGAAAGATATTCAAATACATGCCTTCTGAGAAGAGAGCCCACAGAGCTGCCTTGTCCCCTGCCACTATTGAGAACACAGGAACTATCTCTACGTGAACCATGACACACGTTCTCCTTGTTATTGGCTCTAGTTTTGTTCTGCTCCATGTTTCCACTCCTATGCTCTTCATGTTTATGTCCCCAAAATTCACGCCTGACAATCTAAGTCCCAAGGTGTAAGGGTTGGACACAAATCCTCAAGTGATACAAGATCTAACAGCATTTGGATCTTAGCTTTGCTAGGCTCAAATACTGTAACAGATTCAAGTTTTCAGTTTATAAATTTTATAGTCTATTATTTTTGTTGTAGCACATTAACAAGACTATGGTATGGATCTAATCATATTAGACCAGTAACAACAAAACCCAAAAGTGAACTCAACCACACCTCAATAGTAGGAGTACCACAGTGAGTAAAGTACTTGACTAGAAAGCTTCAAGACTTGACTTAAATATCCCAGAACCAATGTAAAAACCTCTGGACATGGTGGTGCATGTTTATAATCATAGCACTGAGAAGACAAAGGCAGATAATGCTCCACAGGATTATTGACCAGCAGCTCAGTATACTTGGAGATTCTGTCTCAAAACAAAAGGTAGATTGCTGTTTCTGAGCAACTACAAGTAAGGATGTTATCTGGCCTCCATATACATGTATGTATACTCCCACACAAATGCACCCAAAGAAACACACACACACACACACACACACACACACACACACACTTCAATAATAGCTAGGATTCCCTACTAAATTATGGACTTTAATCCTGTTTGCTGCCCTGGATTTTACCCCTGTATGGAACAACTCAAAATCAAGAATAAAGACACAAGAACTTTTATTTCTGTCAACATACCCCATTGCCCATCAATAAATTTGTTTCCACAGGCTTCTATGTCATTTAGCAATTTCCGCAAAGATAAAGTATTCTATGCTGGAGAGAAATTTTTTTAGAGTCTGGATCTTCTAAGGAGAGGTAAAATATCCTACGCTCCAGGGAAGCTCCTTAAAATTCAAAGAGTAAACAACTCAAACGTTTCAGGATATTCCTGAAACTGACCAGATTTACTAGGCTTTCCCATCCCCAGGCATATATAAGCAGTAAGGATTGCTGGAAGATATTTTCAGACAAGTCTTGATATATAGAAGAGACTCAGACCAGCTGACCTGCATTGAGGAGATACTCTGTGACATGTTGAACTATACAAAAGCTATGCAGTTAGGTCCAGGGTTCAAGCTTTCCTGAGCTCACAATTCCAGGGTGATCTTTGGTGATATAGCTGTCTTTAAGTATTATCATCTCCTATAAGTAATTTTTCACCCATTCTCCTATAAATAATACCAATAAAAGCTGAAATTTGGTGGTATACTTAATTTGATCTGTCCTTGGTTTCCTATCTGATGTGCATAGACATTTGTTCATGTCTCCCCATGAATAGGGTCACACAACAACATAGCCGCATACTCACACACATAAACACACATTTGCATATACTACACACTCATGCATATATTTCACACATTTGAATATACAGATATACACTACACACAAGTGCATATAATACATACACATATAACACACACACACATAGATATGTATACAACACATAGTGCTCACACACACAACAGAAATATTCAGTCTGATAACTTAGTATATAAAAATTGAAGGTTTAGTTCTATAGCCCATTTCTTAATTGGACTGTTGGGCATTTTGATGTCTAATTTCTTGAGTTCCTTATATATTCTGGATATCAGTCCTCTGTCAGATATGGGGTTGGTGAAGACCTTTTCCCATTCTGTAGGCTGTCGCTTTGCCTTGTTGACCATATCCTTTGCTCTACAAAAGCTTCTCAGTTTTAAGAGGTCCCATTGATTGATTGTTTCTCTCAGTGTCTGTGCTACTGGTGTTCTATTTAGGAAGTGATCTCCTATGCCAATGCGTTCAAGACTACTTCCTACTTTCTCTTCTAGCAGGTTCAAAGTAGCTGGATTTATGTTGAGGTCCTTGATCCACTTGGACTTAAGTTTTGTGCACAGTGGTAGATATGGATCTATTTGCAGCCTTCTACATGTTGATATCCAGTTATGCCAGCACCATTTGTTGAAGATGCTTTCTTTTTTCCATTGTGCACTTTTGGCTTCTTTGTCAAAAATTATTTGTTCATAGGTGTGCGGATTAATGTCAGGGTCTTCAATTCGATTCCATTGGTCCACATGTTGGCTTTTATGCCAGTACCAAGCTGTTTTTATTACTATAGCTCTATAGTAGAGCTTGAAGTCAGGGATCATGATGCCTCCAGAGGTTGTGTTATTGTACAGGATTCTTTTGGCTCTCCTGGGTTTTTTGTTTTTCCATATGAAGTTGAGTATTATTCTTTCCAGGTCTGTGAAGAATTGTGTTGGTATTTTGATGGGGATTGCATTGAATCTGTAGATTGCTTTTGGTAAGATTGCCATTTTTACTATGTTAGTCCTGCCTATCCATGAGCATGAGAGATCTTTCCATTTCCTGACATCTTCTTCAATTTTTTTTTTCAGAGACTTAAAGTTCTTGTCATATAGGTCCTTCATTTGCATGGTTAGTGTTACTCGAAGGTATTTTATGTCATTTGTGGCTATTGTAAAGGGTGATGTATCTCTGATTTCCTTCTCAGCTTACCTGGGGCCTATGCAGGGTCACTTGGCTCGGCCTGGGAGGAGGGGACTGGACCTGCCTGGACTGAGTCTACCAGGTTGATCTCAGTCCTTGGGGGAGGCTTTGCCCTGGAGGAGGTGGGAATAGGGGGTGAGCTGGGGGAAGATGAGGGGAGCGGGAGGGGGAGAACAAGGGAATCCGTGGCTGATATGTAGAACTGAATTGTATTGCAAAATAAAAAAAAAAATCATCTACAATTGGCGCCCAATGTGGGGTAAGAATTCATCAAAAAACCATTGGCAAACTGTAGATGAATTTCTAAACAATCTTATTAAATAAGAAACACAGAGCCAAATATAGGGGTGAAAGCCATAGAGATCAGAGAAATATTAATAGCCACCTGTTAACCTTGCTCACCACTCCGCCGTAGCTCCCCCAAGAAAACCAGCTTCTTCCTGTCTAACCTGTGCCTTTATTGCCTTGCTGTTCTGCCTTCTCATTGGCTCTTCGCACAGCCACCTCACTTTCTTGTCACTGCCTGTCTATACAGACTTCCAGGTCTCTATGGTTGGTACTGGGATTAAAGGTGTGATTCACCACACTTTGCTGTGTCCTTGAATGCACAGAGACTTTGCCTGCCATGTAATTGGATTAAGGGTGTGTGCTACCACTGCCTGACTTCTGTTTATGGCTGGTTATGACCTCTAATCTCCAGGTAAACTATATTTATTAACATACAAATAAAATATCACCACATTTCAGCACAAATAAAATGTCACCACATATATGTTGTGGTTAGGGTGAGAATGGCCTCCATAGGCTCAAATATTTGAATACTTTGGTCCCCAGGTTGTAGAATTGTTTGGGAAGAATTAGGAGGTGTGACTTTGCTGGAGGAGGTGTGTCACTGGGGGTGAGCCTTGAGGTTTCAAAGGATTTGAGCCATTCTCAGTGCTCTTCCTCTACCTTGTGCCTTGTGCCTCAATATGTGAACTCTCAGCTATGGCTCCAATACCATGTCTGTCTGCCTGCTTCCATGCTCCCCACCATGATGATTATGGATTCTAACCATCTGGAACTGTAAGTCCCAAATAAGCTTTTTCTCTATAAGTTGTCATGGTCATGATGTGTTATAATGGCAATTAGAAGACAAGAGCCTTCCAGAACTCACATCCTAGTCCCATGAAGTCATCTACCATTAAGACACTCAGCAAACTCAGGTTCCCATCCTCACTCCAAAAACATCAATGTCTAGGGCACATAGAATTCTATTCTTGCTTCCTCAAAAATCCCAAGTCAAGAAAACAAAACTCTTAATCTACTTTGAAATGAGAAAAATTAATTAATTAATAAACACTTATAATTGCAAAACTAGGTAAAAAAAATTGAAGGTTTAATAAAGTCCATGGCTTTAACTAAGAGAATGCTGAAGAATTGTTTCTCAATACTTAGTTGTTAGATTTTATTTAAAACAGAAACCAAATTCTTCCTTAAATAACATGAGAATTTCATGAACAAAATAGCAATAGCTTCATATCTGTATTTCTTTATATGTAAAATCTCTGAATTCAATTATATCATGAATTATATTCATAGCTTTGACTCCAAATACTTAAATACAATGTTGATGAAATAATTTTTTTATTTTTGTAATAATTATTTTACATACTAACCACAGTTTCCCCTCCCTACTCTCTTCCCACTCACCCCCACCTTCCCTAACTCACCCCCATCCACTCCTCAAAAAAGGCAAGGCCTCCCTTGGTGAGTAAACAAGGCCTGGCAAGTTCAATTGAGGCAGGACCAACTCCCCATTCCACCCCACACCCACCCACCCTCCTCCCCCACATCAAGGCTGAGCAAGGCATCTTACCATATGGAACAGGCTTCAAAAAGCCAGCTCATGTACCAGACATAAGTCCTAGTCCCACTGCCAGGGGTCCAACAAACAGACCAGGCTATAAAACTGTTGCCTAATGCAGAAAATGTGGTACAGTTAAACAATGGAGCATTACTCAGCTGTAAAAAACAACGGCGTCATAAAATGGATGGAACTAGAAAAAAACCTTCCTGACTGAGGTAACCCAGACCCAGAAAGACAAACACAGTATGTACTCACTCATAAGTGGATACTAGATATAAACCAAAGGATAACCAGACCACAATCAGTGCTCCAGAGAAGCTAGGTAACAAGGAGAACCTTATAGGGATGCATGGATCACCCTGGAAAAGAAAAAGAGATGAGATCACCTGGGTAAACTGGGAGTGTGGGGTAATAAAGGAGGGGGTGTGGGGGATGAGAACATGAAGGAATGGGACAATAGAGTTGGGGGAGGGATGGAGTGGGAGAACAATGAAAGAGATGTCTTGATAGAGAGAGCCATTATGAGACTAGGGAGAAGCTTGATGCTAGGAAAATTCCCAGGAATCCAGAAGGATGACCCCAGCTAAGGCCCCAAGCAATAGTGGAGAGAGTGCCTGAATTGGCCTTCCCCCATAATCAGATTGGTGACTACCCTGTCATCATCGAACCTTCATCTAGTAACTGATGGAAGCAGATGAAGAGACCCACATCCAGGCCAAGATATGGGAGTCCAGTTGAAGTGAGGAAAGAGGAGGGTCAAGATCACACTAGGGAAACCCACAGAGACAGATGACTCAAACTTATGGGAGCTCACGGACACTAGACTGACAGCTGGGGAAATAATTCTTAAAGGATGTTTCTAGGATTGTAAATTTAGAGGTGGATAAACCATGTGATGATTATCTATTCAATGAAACATGGCTATGAGCCACTTAGGAATACCTGGAGTATAATTTTATTTTCTTTTTTCATTGCTTTGACAAAATACCTTGCAAAAGCAACTCAAAGAAGGGAGGGTTTGTTTTGTGTCATAAGTAGAGGGTATGGTCTTCTGGGAGGGGTAATTATGGCAGCAGGAGAATGAGGCAGTTGCTCGCATTTCATCCTCAGTCAGGAAGCAGAGCGAGATCCCCTTCCTTTCTACTCAATCCACAACTTTAGCCCATGCAATGGTGCTGCCCACATTCAGAGTGTGCAGTTGCTTCTCAGTTCCACTGTTCTGGAAGCATACACATGGACACACCCTGAGGTCTGTGTCCCTGGTGATTCTAACTTCCATAAAGTTGACAATTAATCATCTTGAGAATTGTGTCTTGACCACACTTTCTTTGGTGTGTTTCACACACTTAATAGAAAAGAAACACACACACACAAAGCTATGACTATCATGTTATTGATCACAGAGAAACTGCATAGAATCCACAAATATTGAAGCTTAAACATGAACTATTTAGTAGTGAAGTATCTTAGCAATTACTTCCACAGCATAAGGGGTCAGACTGCTACATTGTGTCTGCATTCAGTAGGTGGAGAATAAACAAGAAGTGGGGTCTGGTGATAAAATTTCAAGGTCTAGCCACTATGACCTACTTCCTCCATCAAGGTTCCATATTCTAAAGTTTCCACACCTTTCCCAAATAGTACTACTATCAGATGATCAAGTACTTAGACATATGAACTAGCGGAGGACAGTTCACATTCAAACCGCAATATACAATACTGTAAATAAAGATGAGAAAATAAAGTCTAATGTCCTCTTTTCAAAATATCAAAACATCATTTTCTTTTTCAATTAGTGCACAAAGCTACAATGTGTGAAATGATTAGAATGAAGTTACACAAATACCATCAAATCTTTATGTACATAATGGAGATCATTTTATCTTCATCTTAGGCCTCAGTATTTAAATAGGAAAACTGGTTTATGCTTTGCTTGTTACCATTATCACCTGTGGTGTCTTGTACTGCAGAAGATTAGCATATGACAAGGATATACAGGTTTAACACAGTCTTGGTTTTGCTTTTGGATTTGACTGAATATTGACTTTTAAGGGTTTTTTATTAATTAATAAATTAATTTTTTCCAGCCCAATCACAGCTTCCCCTCCTTTCCTATACTCCTCCTATCTCTACTCCTCACCTTCCTCCATCCACTTCCTCTCACTTCCCTTCAGAAAAGTACAGGCCTCCCATGCATATCAGTCAGCCTTGGCATATCAAGTTGCAACAGGAAATAGGCACCTCCTCTCCTATTAAGGCTGGAGGAGGCAACCCAGCAGGAGGAAAGGGTCCCAAGAGCAGGCAACAGAGTCAGTGACAGCTCCCACTCCCTCCTCCAGGACTAGCACAAGAGGATCAAGACACACAACTGCAACACATGTGCAGAGGGTCCACGTCAGTCCCTTGAACTGAATTTAAGTTTTGGACATTAAATATTTGAACAGAAGATTCAGCCATGTTATCTCTCTGTCTCTCTCTCTGTCTCTCTCTGTCTCTCTGTCTGTCTGTCTGTCTCTGTGTGTGTGTGTGTGTGTGTGTGTGTGTGTGTGTGCTTCATAAGTGCAGGTATAGAAATACACAGCTGATGCTATGCTCATTGTAACTCAGCTCACCATCATGATATCTGCAATAGTCTGATACTCACAGTTTCAGTGAGTGAAAGCAGTGCAATACACATTTAGTCATGGGAGCCTGAGGCTATCTCAGGCTCTTCCTTGGCTTCATTCACTCTATGGAATTTGAAACTCTTTGCTTTCTTTCCTAACTCACACATTAACATCCTTTATTTTGAAAATTTAATTAACATATTTTTTAAATTTTGAACTATAGAATATGCATGCTAATTATTATTTTTAGAAGAGAATATAATAGCAAAATAACCACCAATCTTTGTACACAGAGTTCTCTCTAGTGCCTTGAGGTGTTTAACATCATTTGAAGACAAATGGATTTGAATTCTAAGTGTATTATTTACTGTCTTCATTGCAGTGACAAAATGCTTGACAGGAACAATTTAAGACAGGAAAGATTTCCTTAGGCCCATGGTTTCAGGGAGCTCTCAATCCTCCACAGTGAAGAAGGCATGGAGAGCAGCTCTGTCCATGGCAGGTGGAGCATGGGGCAGTTATTTCTCAGAAAGAAATGGGCTAGAAATAGAGAAGGCTGGAAGCAGGTGTAGATGCACTCAAAAGCCCACTCCTGCTGACCTAGTTCTGTGAGCTATGCTCCTACTATTAAAGGCTCCACAGTTTTAAAGTAGGATGCTGTGCTGGGGATCAAGTGTTCCCAGTGCTGTGCTGGGCACAACTTTTCAGATTAAAATCATAATGCGGTTTGTGGCTTTTGATTTACCAATACATAGATTTCATATCCTTCATATTTCTCAACTTGATTTTTAATATCTGCAAATTATTTGAGTATCCACATATAACATAGTATTTAAACCATCACCTGTTTTCATATAATTTGTTTTATATTACATTTCTTAATATGATAAGGCTTGGAAAATAACTTCTTTTTCCAACGGCAAGCAATTAACCAAAGTAGTACAAATTCATGTCTGTCTATTTTTGTCTTGAATATATTTAATGAAATAAAATGGAAGGAATTTTTAAAATTATACTTACTTTCATTTTATCTTGTATTTTATATACCAACAGTAATATATTAGAATAATAAAGTCACATTTCCTAGAAATACTTTTTTCTGCTATCTTTGTTGTGTATCTATGAAAATGTATTTAGACAGTATAAATTCTTCCTATACCAACCAAGGAAATTGCAAGCACTTTATTATACATCTCCATTACCAGATAAATAGATTGATTTACAGATAGACAGACCGACAGACAGATAGATAGATAGATAGATAGATAGATAGATAGATAGATAGATAGACGACAGCTAGTATGGAGGCTGTTTTTAATGTCAACTTGACACTAATTAGGTTTATCTCAGTAGTGAGCTTCAATTGAGGAAGTACCTTAGTTGCCTTAATTGATGTGGGAAGGCCCACCTCAAATGTGGATACCACCTTCTGGTACCTGGCCAGATAAAAGGTCATGGCTGAGGGAAGATCATCCTTTTGCTCCTTTTTCATTCCTTCTCCTGGCTGGTTTGGTTCTCCCTGGTATTGCCACTGCTGGGTCCTTTGTACATATCAGAACTTTCCAGGTTTCCATCATTGACTGAGCACTAGGCTCCTCAGGGAGGTCTCAGGTTTTCAGAACCAGATTAGGACAGCTGAGGCTCCCTGCCCCATACACTAGACAACTTCTGGGCTGTCAGGCCCCTCCAGTCTCACAAGACAGCCACCATAGGTATACTCTAACTCCGAGGCACTAGCCTCAGGAACAAGCAACTCCAGGGGGCTCAGCACTCAGATGTGATTCAGATTTTGCTAGTACTTCTAAGTAAACTGTTTCAATAAAATATTTAATATATGAATTCATCTTCTCAGTTCTGATCTTCCAGAGACTAATACAGATAAATAATTGTTCTAAAGAATTAAACAGTGCAGTTATGTTAGTTGACAAGACTGAAATCCCAGATCAGCTGGCAAGAGATGAAGGTGTGAGTTTTTAGAGCTTAAGTTGGAAGGTACCCCAGAGGCAGAATTCACTTTCTCCTGGGTGACTTCAGTTTGCTTTTTGTCATGGCCTTCAACTGATCCATTGAGGCCTACCTACATTATGAAAGGTGTTCACTTTACTTAAAATCTACAGTTTTAGAAGTTAATTTTATTTTTAAAAATAGCCATGTAGTGAAAGTTAGATTGATATTGCTACAAATATCTGTGAGCCATGTCCTAGTTAATTTGACAGATAAAATTAACTGTCCTATGTTCTTCATGATTATGAAGGAAATGGTCACAGATTTAATGAAGCTATAATGAAAAGTACTTTTGGTAACTCTTTGAGAGAAGAGTTTGGATACTTCGCTGTTGAGACACAGAAATACTAGCAGCTATTTGGTGAAAATGGTTTTGTTAAAGAATGTCCACAGGAAACCAGGTGTTTATGTATGTGTGTGGGGGGGGGTGTTACCTCAGTGTGTGTGTGTGTGTGTGTGTGTGTGTGTGTGTGTGTGTGTGCATCTGGAGGACAGATTTTGATGTCAGGAGTCTTTTTCTAGTATTGTCCATCTTAGGTTTTGGGATATGTTTTCTCTCTGAATCTGGAGCTCATTGATTGACTAGGCAGGTAGGCCAGAAATTCCCTAGGTCATCCCTACTCCATATCCCAGCACTGGGGTTACAGATGCATGCCACTATGCCCAGATTTTTACAGGAGTCTGGAAGATCTGAATTCAGGTCATTCTGGCTGCATAGGAAGCACATTGCCCACTGAGCCATTTCCACCAGCCCTTAGGTGTTCTACAGGTAAAATTTTCTGATGGAAACTTCCTCTGAAGTACATCTTAAACCGTAAATCAGGAAAGCCTTGTCTCAGTGACACAATCATCACACTCTTGACCACTTCCTGCTGCCACACTGATTAGGAATTAAATTCTCAGCTGCAGGTTCATTGTGATCAGTTGGAAATTCTCTCTCTGGTTTTCAGGGTTCTCATGATCCTTATATCACAGAGATCAGGTGAAGTACCAGCCATGGTTCCTGGCACATAGATGACATTCAGCAACTTACATATAATTTCCTACAGTTTTAACATCCACCACTTAAGATTGAATTTGAAGTAAGTAATATTATTTATTAAAACTTACTCAAGTTTCCTTCACTGTCTCTTTGTAATGATAATTGAGCCAACTGACTAGAAGAAGAGCCCTTAATAAACAGGAACTAGTCAAAATGAGTACCTTTTTATACCTCAATCTGCTGTGTGTGTGTGTGTGTGTGTGTGTGTGTGTGTGTGTGTGTGTGTTTAAGGTTGGGGACAGGGCTACAGAGACATAGAGAGAGACAGAGACAGGACAGAGTTCAATCTCAGGTATCATTTGACATCCACAATTTTCTTTTTGAAACAGGTCCTCCCTGGTGATCATATGATAAGTCCCCCCCCCCCAACATCCTCATACTGCCAAGGCAAGTGCTTCATTCAGTGAGATATGACTCTAAGCCAAAGGTTTAGGACTTAATGTTGACATATTATACTCAGATGTACAAGTACCATTAGATTTCTCTCTGGTGATATAGATAATATAAAGAAACAAAGAATCTCTACTCTGTTGTTGGAACAGAATTTGTTTAGAAAAATAAGTAAACCCACAGTGATACGGATAGAAAGCAGTATGCTCATCAGAGAGAAACCTAGAGCATTTGAGAGATGTAAAGTTGACACACATCAGTGACTTGGTAAAAGTATTTACAGAATTTCGCAGAAATGAAGAGAATGTAGCCAGCTGTTTTCTGAAGCATCAGGATGTGGCAGGGTTAGGAAGTAGCACAGGTGAGCCCTGCAGCGCCAGTGGGTAAACTGGATCAGGAAGCAGGTGTAGAGACACAAAGAAACAGATGGAGCTCTTGGCCCTTGGACAGGTAGGCAGACTGTGCAACAATCTGCAAATCCAGACAATTTGTGTGAAGTGCAAGAGGTTGTGAGAGCTGTGGTCCAGGCCATGTGCCCGTGCAGGGTACCTACTGCCTCAGGGCAATGGACTCCTGAATGCTCCACCTGCTTTCTACATGACTGGTCACATTCATGCCCAGGCACTGCTGTGTGCTGTATGGCCCTATGACCTGGGATAGCCTAGCTTCTAACTTCTATCACTTCTTAACACCAAAGCCCACCACATAAAGATGGAAGATGGTTCCTATCCACTTACTAAGAGATCTCCTGACAGTCTATCTGAAAAGGTGTGCATGTGTGTGAGTGTGGCTCACCACAGTCAGGAGGAGGAGCCAGCCCACAGATGAGTTGCTTCTCTGTTTGTTTCCCTGTACCCCTAGAAATTGACACGACATGTGTCAGGCTGCATCTTAGTGAAGCACGGGAAAGATTTGATTATTTATTTATTTGTCTATAGTATTGTACATGTGCGGAAATCAGAGGACAGCCTCAGCTGTCATTAATGCATAACCTGTTCTCTTTTAGGGGGGCAGACAGGATTTCTCAATTGCCTAGAACTAGTCACGTAGGCAAGGCTGATTGACCACTGAGCCATAGACAGACTTCTGTTTCTACTTCCCCAAAGCTGGAATTCACTACTAGGCTACTATGGTGATATTTTATTTGTACTGAAATGTGATTTTATTTGTATGCTAATAAATAAAGTTGCCTGGGGGTCAGAGCTAATAGCAAGCCATAGCAGAAGCTGGGCTATGGTGATGCACGCCTTTAATCCCAGCACTTGGGAGGCAGAGCTAGGCAGATCTCTGAGTGTTCAAGGATACAGCCAGCATGGAGACACACACCTTTAATCTCAATACCAACCATAGAAGACCTGGAGGTCTGTACAGACAGGCAGTGATGAGGAGGTCATGTGATTGGGTTTACAACCAATGAGAAGGCAGAACAGAAAGTCAATAAAAAGAACAAACACACAGGATGTAGCTTTCTTGTGGAGGAGGACAGCAGCGGCAGTGAAGGGTAAGGTTTTTAGCTCTTAGCTTTTGCTCTGACCTCTTGGGCTTTTTAACTTTGCAATTGGCTCTGTGTTTCTTATTTAACAAGATGGTAACATCTACAGGCTACCCCCCCCCCCATCTAGCTGTTTCAGTGTGAGTTTTGGAGGCAAACTCAGGCCTGAGTTTACTGACTGAGCATTCTCCCTAACTGCGCAGGCAGCTTTAGAACACACCACCTTGCATTTGCTACTACACTTCCCCAATAGTGTTTCTGTTTTCTCCTCCTTATGGACAGCCTGGGATCTCCCTTGCTGATTGTACAATCGCTAGTAAGTTTTGCCTTGAACTGCATTTTGGAACAACTTAGACTAAAACAGAAGTTCCAGAAGTGGTCTGTGGTACCATAAAAGTTAAAGAAAGCTTTTTTTGTTTGTTTGTTTTTTCAAGACAGGGTTTCTCTTTGTAGCTTTGGCGCCTATCCTGGAACTCACTTTGTAGCCCAGGATGGCCTCAAATTCACAGAGATATGCCTGCTTCTGCCTCTCGAGTGCTGGGATTAAAGGCGTATGCCACCACCGCCCGGCTAAAGAAAGCTTTTATCTGTGGTTAGTTAGACAGAGATCCAAGAGAAGAGCAACAATATCATTTGATATTTGTCTCAGTTATTTTTCTATTGCCATGGTGAAAAAGCAATGACCAAGGGAACTATGAAGGGCAGCATTTAATTTGGGGGATCATGACTCCAGAGAGTTAAAGCCCATGACCACCATGACTGGGAGCATGGCATCAGACGGGAGGCATGGTTCTAGAACAGTACCTGAGAGCTCACATCTGATCCACAAGGATGATATGTCAGAGAAAGCACACTATGAGTGGCAGAGGCTTTTGAAACTTCAAACCCAATCCCCAGTGACACATCTCGTCCAACAAAACCACACCTCCTAATTCTTCCTAACGAGTTCTACCCACCAGAGACCAAGCACTCAAATATAACTGCAAGTGTACCTTTCTCATTCAAACCACTACCCACTATGTTCAGAAAAGAAAAAAAAGCACCCACCCCCATGGTCTGGTGATGGATCACTTGAGACATTGCAGCCTGGATAGAACCGATTTTCCCCCTTGTCCTGCTTAACTGGGACATCAACATTGACCAATGTAAGGACCCTTTGGCAATTTTTGCCAGACTCTTTTAAAAGGATCATAAACAGCTGCTTTAATATATACCTTTTGTTATGCTGTATGGCCCCAGATATTAGAAAAGAAACCTTAGAAATTGGAAGGGTTTGCAAATATAAATAGGTCCCAACTATTGGATGTTGCACCAAAGTTTTACCTTAACTGTGTGTGACTCCATAGAAAAAACAAATAAGTAAAAATATAAGATGAAGGAGATCCCAGAGGAGGAAGCCAGAGACACCAGAAGAGGAAGAGAGAAGGAGACTCTGTCCTATGTTAATGACTACAAAAGGTGTCCTTGTTCAGGCACTGGAAGCCTGGAAGAGGCCAGTGGTCTATCTTTCCAAGAGACTTTATTCTGTTTCTGCCAGCTGGCTGTCTTATTCATGGCTAGTTGCCTCTATAGCCATGACAGGAAAAGAAACTGACAAATTGACTTTGAGCCAGGAAGGAAGTGTTTCTCCACCCCACAGTGTGTAGTGGCTCTCCTGAGGGAGACCCCAGAGAGATGGATGTACAATGCCCAAATAGTGCACTGTTAGGGACTTCTCATGGGCCAGTCCTGTGTCCAATTCTGTAAAATTTCAGACTAACTAGCCTGCTGCCAGATGAAAACCAAGCAGAGTCTCTCCTAGACAACAGCCACTTTAGGGTCATCAGACTCCACTGACCAGATAGGAGGAAGAGCATGGTTATGGTCCTGTGCCATTGCAGTAGATGCAGGCAGGGTCCCTTGGCACACACCCATGTGAGGGGAGATGACCAGGCCACTCTGGCTCCACCAGCAGGAGCCTGCAGCTCAACTTGTCCAGGCTTGCATTGGCAATGTGGAAGGCACATGTGGCTCTGATGAAAAGCAGGGCCCTGGCCCCAGCTACTGCTGACCCTGCAGCTGAGGCTGCTGTGTTCTCCATCCACTCCACCCAGGGGTTGGCAGGCCAGGAGTATCAAGTTCCACTGGCACTTCCTGATCCCCGATTCACCTAAAAACAACTGATGTGGTCCAATCTGTCTGACCTGTCTTAACAGATGCACACTGGTGGGAGCAATTTTGTTCAAGATGAAAGCAGGTACACTGGAACCACAGATGTCTCCTTGGCAGGATGGTATGGACTGAGTCTCTCAGCCAAGGGACTTCAGCACAAGGGGCTGAGATTCTAGCATCAACCTAGATACTTTACTAAGGGAAGGGTAAAGCCATCACTACCTATGGACAGTCATTAGGCATTTGCCATGGCTCATGTCCATGATGAATTCTGTGGCTCATCTCCACAGCCATAACGGAAACCAAAAACAAAGAAGAGATCCTGGACCTACGAGAGGCCATCTGGCTACCAAGAGAGAAATCCATTGTCTATTGCAAAGGTCATCAAAAGGAGAGTCCCTAGAGGCCCCAGGGAACCAGAAGATGTGGCCACTGGGAAGGTGGCCCTGGAACCTTTGGGGCTTCTCCAGATCTTGATTTCCATCCCTGAACCTGAATTGTTCCAGAGCCCAAAATATGTACAAAAGAAAACAAGTAGCCAAAAAGAGAAGATGGCAAACAGGAAGCAAATGGGTGATTATTCTTCCTGGATGAGAGACCTGTACTGCCTGCCATGATCAAAAGACAGATGGCCACCAAACTCCACCAGACCACCAACTGGTGTGAGGAGTTGGGGGGAGGGAATTAAAACTGATGAGTTACTCGGTCCTAGATATTACAATGCATTTTGCTTTCCACTCTCCTTGGGATCCAACAATGCCCTGGTCTTCACAGCCTAAATTTTCCTAAATCTAAAGAAAAAGGTCCTAAATGTTGATTAGAAACTACATTATGGCTAGAGGACACAAAATTCAGGACAGGTAAACTAAATATGCCATTAGAGATAAGCAAAAATTGGGTCAACCTTGGAACTTTGCCCTAGTAAGGGACAGATACACCCCATATCAAGATGTTCATGAGGTTAAAATTACTAACAATTCCCCACTCAATTCCTTACAGGCCCTGCAACAAGCCCAGAGACTATCCAACTGATGGTCCTAGAGGCTCTGCCCTTGGCCAACAAGTTCCCGCCTGATAACATTATGTGAGTAAAGAGAATCATGGCCTGGTGCCTGGAACCAACATGAAAAGGTCCATACCCTGTGCTCCTCACTACTCCTATAGCAATGAAGGTCACTGATATCATACCATGGACCCACCACCCCCAGCAAAAGGAAGCTATAGAAGATAAGAGCAGATGTGTGTTTATCAGGTCCTCAGACCACCTAAAGATAAGACTCATGGGACTAACCTACAGTTATGGTTGTCTGTTGTGGAATTTACTGTAACTAAGCAAAGAAGTGTTACATTTTTTTATGCTGCTCATTATTTATTTTCTTCAATGATGTAAAGGTGTTTTCTGTTCCATCTTGCCTGCCTAAGGCACCTGATTGATCTAATAAAACGTTTAAGGGTCTATAGCTAGGCAGTGGAGGGATAGGCAGGGCTGACAGGCAAAGAGAATTATTAGGAGAAGATATTCTAGGCTTGTGGAGAGGGAAATGAGAATGAGGGAGAATGAGAGAGAGACCTGGGACCATCCAGCCAGACAGACAGACACAGAGGAGGCAATGGAAGTAGGACACACAGAATGAAAGAAAAGCAAAAAGCCTCGAGCAAAATATAGATGAAGAGAAACAGGTTAAAATAAGTTAGAAGCACTAGCAAGAAAGGATCCTAAGTTAAGGCTGAGCACTAATAACTAGTAATAAGTCTCCAGGTCACGATTTGGTAGCTAGTTGGTGGCCAAAAAGAAAGCCTGTTACAGTTGCCCTATTTTGTCTTTGTTGCCTCCCAGTGTGTGGTAGTTTGAATAATAATGTCCCCTGTCCTGACTAGTTTTATGTCAACTTGACACAAGCTTGGATCCTCAGAGAGGAGGAAGTCCCAGTTGAAAAAATGTCTCCATAAGATCAGGCTGCAGGCAAGCCTGTAGGGCATTTTCTTAGTTAGTGCTTGATGGGGGTGGCCCAGCCCATTGTAGATGGGCGTACCCCTAAGCTGGTGGCTCTGTATTCTATAAGAAACCAGGTTGAATAAGCCATTAGGAGCAAGCCAGTAAGTAGCACTCCTCAGTAGCTGCTTCAGCACGAGTGCCTGTCTCCAGCTTCCTGCCCTGCTTGAGCTCCTGTTCTGACTTCCTCTGAGCTGTAAGGTGGAAGTGTAAGCCTGATGAACCTTTTCCTCTCCATTTTGCTTTTTGGTCATAGCATTTCCTTGCAGCAATAGGAACCCTAACTAAGACAGCCCCCCGCCCCGTAGACTCATATTTAAATGCTTAGTCACCTGGGAGCAGCACTATTTTAAAGGATTAGGAAGTGTGGCCTTGTTGGAGGAAGTGTGTCACTGGGGCTGAGCTTTGAGGTTTCAAAAATCTCACACTAAGTCCAGTGCCTCTCACCCTGGCTGTGGGTCAGGATGTCCTCAACTATTCCTGCATCATTCCTGCCATGGCTGTGGCCACACTTTGCAACATGATGATAATGAACCTCTGAAACTACGAACCAGCCCCAATGAAATGCTTTTTTTCACTGGAATTGCCTTGGTCGTAGTGTCTCTTCATATGAATAGAACAATGACTAAGACACTGTCTGAAAGGCTCCAAACTTTCTAAGCCAGTACCTTGGGTACAAAAATTTTAAAAGACCAGAATTAGGAAGCTCATAGAAATTCCACTTCCAACCCTAACAACTGTAAATGGTACCGACCTAAGCTCATCCTAGAGGACCTCCAAGGAAAGTGTACCTGTTTAATGTCACCAAGATACTCCTAAGATAATTTCACCTATCAAGAAATTATTTCTGTAGCCATACACAGCAGCTTAATTATAGGAATGGCAGTCAATTGTATTTGTAGGCCCCAGAGCTTCCATGGCTTTCTTGGACTAATAATTTAACCAACTGTGCATCTGAGTTGTTTGCATGGGAAGAGAAACCATGCCTTGTGCTCTTGTGCATTTTATACTATAGGTATCCATCCATAATGCACAAGAGGGCAGGGCCCACCTAAATACAGATTCTCAGCATTCCCATTCACACTGAGCTGTCTCTATTCTCATCCCCATTGGTGCAGGTAGGCATTGCAGGCTCCACTGCAGTTGGAACATTATCCCTAATCATGAGGGATATAAACTTTAAGGAACTCAGTGTTCAAGTAGACATGAACATGGGCCACCTAAAAAATTCTGAATCCTATTTGGAAGTCCCGTTAGATTCCTTAGCTGAGTTGTTCTTCTGAATCAAAGAGGATTGGACCTCCTCCTTTTGAGACAAGGAAGTCTCTATATCACACTGGGAGGAACTTGACATTGTCAAAAATAACCTTCAAGAGAGAAAAAGAGGATGTCAAGAATCTAATAACTTTGTTTTCATGGTGCCTCTAATTAACTACTCTACTTACAGTCATGGCTGGGCCATTAGTCTTTTTGTTGCTAGCTCTTGTGGTGGTGGTGGTGTGGAGGGCAAAACAGCTTGACCACACAGCTGCCATGACAGGCTTAGAGGCCCCAGACACAGCTTCTGGCAGGTAACACCTGGACCAAGGAAAAGCCATAAGCTGACCCCACCCAGTGGGGCCTTCATCTAAGAGGAAATACCTGACATTCTAAACATTTCCCATACCTCTAGACAAATGTTAGCCAATCAGGGTCCTGAATGCTGGAAATCCCCTCATCCCAACCTCTGCTATGATAAAAACTCAACTGAGCTCAGGGCTCTCTGCTCTCACCTGTGCATCATATAGACAGAGAGACCAAGATCAGAGCTTGAAAATAAAGGATCTTTGCTTTTACATATGGGACTCAGTCTCTGTGGTGGTCTTTTAGGGGTCCCTGCAATCCGGGCATAACAGCTCTCACTATGGCAACCTGCTTGTTCAACTGCCTACTGAGCTATACAAAAGGGAAAATAAGTTCTGTTAAACTGCTAGTGCTAAAAAGATGATATAATCCCCTGTCCCCAGATGAGTCCACAACTTAATATATGCCCATAGAAACAGTGGGGAATATAACAGGCCCCAGACCTTAGCTCAGTTGACACCATGAAGAGGTACCATTCATGCCTTCAAACCCAGGATGTAGGCAGGACCACCTGCCAAAATGGAAACATAATTTCTAATCCATCAAACCCATAGTTCTGGGAATGTCCCTAAAGGTCCTAACCTTGCTTTTTGGCTTCTGCAGTTCTGCTTCTTGCTAACTGTTTTTGCTACCTGAGGTGTGTCAGTCCAGGATATGGTTTTTGTACTTAAAAATTCACCCTGAAGAAGGATCAGGACTATACTGGGTCCCAAACATCCATTGTACTTACCAGCTAGTAAAGACTTTCTATTGGCTTGAACTCTTGTCCAAATGGTCTGCTCTTGTGGATACCTAACAAAAAATGCGGGGACCCCACTTGGTCCTTATGTGGCTAACTCCAGGGATCCATCATTACTTCCTGAACAATACCCAAAATTAGGTCTCCACTCCCCCAAATGCTCAAGAATAAGAACTGTTCTAAGAGAATTTACAGGCCAAAGGACATGAATTCATGCTATTGCATACTAGCAGGAAATTGGTGACTATGTTACTCACATTTTCTGGTGCTGCAAAAATGACTTGATGGAAAGGAATTTAAGGAAGAAGGGCTTTCTTTTGGCTCATAGTATTTTTTGGTTTTTTATCATATTTTTCATTTATTTTACATACAGACCACAGTTTTTCCTCCCTCCTCTCCACTTGGTCCCTTATCCCACCTCCCATCTACCCTTCCCATCCACTCTCTCCCCTTCTCCATTCAGAAAGGGGCAGGCCTCCAATGGGAGTCAACAAAGCATGGCACATCAAATTAAAGCAGGACTGAGCTCTTCCCCATGCTTTGAGTCCTGTGAATTTCATGATGTCATTGTTGTTTATGGCTGAGTAAGACTCCATTGTGTAAATGTACCAAATTTTCTTTTTCGCTCTTTGGATGAGGGACATCTAGGTTGTTTTTAGGCTCTGGCTATTTTGAATAGCTCTGCTGTGAACATAGTTGAGCAAGTTTCCTTGTGCTGTGATTGTCGGCTCACAGTTTGGGAGTATAATCCGTCATGGTGGGGAAATGATGGCTGTAGACAAATTTCTAAATGCTCTTATTAAATTAAAAAAAAAAAAAACGCAGAGCCAGAGATAGGGGTGAAAACCTGAGAGATCAGGGAAATAGGGAAAGCCACAGCTAACCTTATCTCACCAACTCTGCAGCTTCCAAAGGCAAGCTACTTCCTGTCTACCCACACCTATATGCCTTTCTATTCTGTTCTCTCCTTTGCTCTCTCAGCCCAGCTACATCACTTCCTCTTTCTGTCCAGCTCTGTCACTTCCTGTCTGTCTGTACAGACCTACAGACATCCATGGTTAACTAGTGTTGGAATTTAAGGCTCTGTTCCCAGTGTGGCCTTGAACTCACAGAGATCCAGACAGATCCCTTACTGCCAAATAATGGGATTAAAGGCATGTGTTACCATTGCCTAACTTCTATATAGTAGCTGGATTTTTCCTCTGATCTCCAGGCAAGTTTTATTTTATTGAGAGACACAGTATATTGGGGACACAATACATCACCACAGTTGGCAAGAGAAATAAATAGGCTACTGGTCACACTGTATCCACAGTCAGGAAACAGAGAGATGAATGGTGCTGTTGAGTTTGCCTTCTCATTTTTGTTTATTCTGTGAATCCACGCTATGGAATGGCACTGCCCACATTTAGAGTGGTTCTTCTTATCTTGGTTAACTTTATCTAGGAACTCCCTTACAAATATACCCTGAAGCTTATCTAAGAGTTGATTTTAAATTTTGTCAAGTTGAAAGCTTATATTCACCACCATAGTGTAGAGAGAAGAATTTGAAGTATTTTAATGATTCAGTGGGGTGGGTTGCCAGAACCAGTCAGGAAGTGTTCATTAAAGCATTTACTGAGGATCAGAATGAAGTTTGAGAAGGACATGTGGATCTGGTCATATTCATCAATGTACCATAAACTATGATCATCTGGGAGGAGGGAACCATAGTTAAAAAATGTCCCCATCAGATTGGCTCTTAGACAAATCTGTGGAAGCATTTTTTCAATTATTGATTGATGTAGGAAGGTCTACAAGCAAATCAATCAGCACTATTCCTCCACATCCTCGTTTCAGTTCCTGTCTCCAAGTTCCTACTTGAGTTCCTGCCTTGGCTTCCACAATGATAGATTGTCACAAAGAAGTATAAGATAAAGTAAACCGTTTCTTCTCCAGGTTTCTTGTGGTTATGATGTTTATCACAGTAATGGAAAGCAAATAGGACAGGTCCTAAGAACTTTCTATGGTTACTCTTTAGTAAACAGCAAAATGGTTATTTAGGTCATTGAAGTAGAACTGCCAGAGATACATGGGCACATGGGCCAAAAGATTTGAAAAAGAGAGTCATGGCAAAATTTGTTTATTATGTTGTGAATAATAACTCACCTTCTGACTATATTCTCCAGGATATACAAAGTTAATCACTTCATGTGGTTTCAAGAATGCCATAGAGGTAGAGAGTATCAATATATCTTATGAATGGACATTCCTAATTGTTCAGTACTACTGCAAAAGTCAGTTTTTAAGTACTATATTCATGGTACAAGTGACTATGACAATTCTAGCAGACAAGTGTATTAGCTGCTTTTCTGTTGCTGTGATATGAGCAAGGCAATTATACAGAAGAAAGAGTTAACTAGGGCTTAAGAATCCAGAAGAATGATAACCCATCATGGAGAGTTGTTATAGGTATAAGGATCAGCATGGCAGCAGTAATAGAAATATGAGAGCTCACATTGTCAAAAGATAGCATAAAGCAGAGATAACTGCTTTATTGATTAATTGATAACTGCAATTAAAGTGAGGCTTTATAATTTCAAAGCCTGTCCACAGTGACACACTTCCTCCAGCAAGACTATACCACCTAAACCACTACAAACATCCCCACGAACTGGGAACCAAGTTTTCAAGCCTATGGTGGAGTACTTCTTATCCAATTTATCACAGGTAGTAACAGCACTTAGCAGTAAGCAACAACAGGAATAAGGTAATCAAAGAAATTTGGCAAGAAAGGTCTGGAGCAATGTTGTTCTAGCTGTTCTTCTCATTGCTGTAACAAAGTACCTGACAAGAAGCAGCTTAAGAGAAGAATGGTTTATTTTCATTCATACTTCGAGGTAACATAGTCTTTTGGGGCAGAAAGGCATGACATAACAACATAACTGGGAATTGGCTGGTCATATTGCATCCCCAGTCAGGAAGCAGAATATGAACAGAGAGTAGGCCAGTGTTCCAGAGTCTCAGGAGTGCCCCTAGAAATTCACTCCCCAAGCTTTCACAATCTTCCCACATTGCATGGCCATCTAGGGACCAAATGTTAAAACACGTGAGCCTGTGGTAGACATCTCTATTGAAATCATGAGCAAATGACACCTGTAGCAGAGAGAAATAATGACTGCAGTTGACAGTGGTTCATGATTTTACATATGTGGTGTCAGAAAGCACCTACAAGCATTGGAGAAAATGTCTCTCATGTTATAATCTTGTTCATTCATAAATTTGAGATATTCATTAAATGAACCCTGTGGATCTTCAACAAAGATTGCTTGCACATCATCAAAAATATATACTACAAATTCTCATCTAATTTTTCCCCCCAATGTATTGCATGTATTTGACATGCTAACTATACAGGAAACACTCCGAACTTTTAAAATATATTAGACACAAATATGAAAGGTATGGAATGAAGGAAAAGTCATCTATGTCCATTTATTTTTCCACAACTTACACTCTGAGAACACTTTATTTAAAAAGATGAATGAAATTAAGAATGCCTAAAGGAGAGTCACTGTGCACTGGTTTGTACACAGGTCTGTCCAAGCTGTTGACACACTGCCTCGGTCTGTGCTCTACTTCCAAGCACAGTCTGTATGTACAACTCAATGGCTAGGAACATGTATTCCATTTTGGTGGCATCTACACCATTTCCTCAGTCTTGACCAAGTAGTATAATCTAGGAAAAGGAAACCATAATATTTCTGGGATCTTCAATTATGCACATTTGGGTCAAACTCCAATCTTGTCTGTTTTCTTGTTATTATTTCAGCTTTCCATACAAAACCTTTTCTAAGTTTTTTGTAGTCATTTCTACCAGGAAACTTAAATCTCTGGTGTCCTTATCTGTTTGAATACTGAGAGAAAATACAAATGAGAAGAGAATTTAATCTGCACCTACTCTCTACTCAGGTCTATGACAGATCCTGACTAGGACCTCATCAGCCACTCCATTTCAGAAGGATCCTTTGCTGCTTCCAATGAATTTCATTTTCTTTATATCCTCCACTGTTGCCTCTTGTCTGTGTAGAACTAAGCCTGTGTTTCGCCCCATCTTATGACTAGAGTTACTAGAGTCAGACCTGAGCCGCAGTAACTCCCTAACAAGCCAGGTTCAGACACGTATCTCAATAAGCCTATTAAACAAGTATCAGTAAAAAGTAGAAGATTTGGCCACATTAGGAAGAACAAAGAGTACAAGTGAATTCTGCAAATACAAACTTCAGAGAGATGTCAAAAGGCTTGGGTTTAAATTAAGAAGTGGAAATAGCTGACCTGTCCTCGTCAATGACTGGTCCTGAGCATCATCATTGCCTGGGGTCCAGTCTCTCCTGTTAGGCCATCTGAGAAGAAAATAATTTTGGAAATCCTTTTCTGAGACACAACTTTCTCCTTGGCTAATGCCAAACACAAGGCTTCAGCCCATTCCATCTCTAGCATTAGACTCCCAGGGAAATTCCAATATCTAGAATACATTTCAATACTCCAAATGCAAAAGAGGGGACAAAAATGTCTCCATCGAACGTCTTAGTTCCTGCCAGGACATCTGCAGTCTTAGCAGTCTCTCTGAATTATAATTTTCTATGAACTCCTTGAACCTTGTTTGTGCTTCTGATATATCCCATAGACTGAAACAATCAGGCCAGAACATGGGCATCCCATGAACCTTGTGATCAAGTAAAATTGACTGAGCACATTTATACTTTACATGATGAGATGAATATTTATCCTTAACAATTAGAAACTTTTGTGGGATTTGAGTGATATTTAATTCCTGAGGACCCTGAGATCACATATTTCCTAATAATCTCTAACTGCCAACTTTATATAGTTTAGTACCACCTAATAACAGAGAGTCGATTAGGGGATTACCCAGATCAGATTGACCTTCTGTGGGTATGTCTGTGGGGGATTGTTTTAATTGTTAACTGATGTAGGAGGGTCCAGTTCACTTTGTGCAACACCATCACTAATAAAGTGGCCCTGGATGTATAAGAAAGCTACTAAGCATGAACCTGAAAGTAAGCTACCACATGGTGTTCCTATAAGTTTCTTATTGAGTTCCTGTACTGATTCCCCTCAATGATGGGCTGTAACCTAAAAGTATAAGCCAAATAAAACCCTTGCTCCTTTAATTTGCTTTTGGGAAGGGTATTTTATCATGGACAAAGTAAATAAACTAAGACTTGGAAGCTGGTGTGATTCTTATTCTTTCAAGGAATGTAATTTATTGTAATGTGTGATGAGAATCTATTTAATACAAAAAGATTTTTCGTAAGTGTACTTACTCAAGTTTTTGCCAGGAAATAATTATATTTCCCAGAAATATTTATTTATATTTCCTCTTTTTGAGCCATGCTGATATCTCTAGAGCCTTGTGGCTTATTAGTCAATAGGTCAACCATTGAGCTAAATCCTCAAGTCCTAGAAAATGATTTTAAATTCAAAGACACCAGTAAGTGGCAGTAAAGACATTTTATCCACTTATACTACTATAACAAAGTACCTGACAGTGAGTAATTTTTAAATAATATAATTTATTTTTCATTTATGGAAGATGGGATATCCTCATTCCCCACATCCCAAAATCTCCACCTTTTTCCCCTGTCTCATTAGCATTTAAGATTTATGACATAAATTTGTGGGACAACATTCAGGTGATAACAAACATGTAATAAAAACATTCTGTGAAATGTGTATGTCTAAGAGATAAGATAGTATATTAAGTAGATCTCAGAGTATCATTATATAGATGTATATTTCTAATAGGTTAGTAACTTAGATGAAATAGACAAAGTCCATCAAGAGTACTACATATAAAACTGACTCAGAAGTGATATCTACCCCTTCCTAAGGAATTATGTACAGATAACAGTTGATCAAGAGGAAGAAAAAATTTTTCTTCAGTGTTATAGTCCATGGTAAGATGGATAAGCTCTTGTAAACATTCCCACACTTACCTATGAACACACTAATGAAACCCAATAAAAAGGAAAACAAAAACAAAACACAAAACACAAAACAAAATGAAACAAACAAAGAACTACAACAGCAACAAGCAAACAGACCTGAAAGAGAGAGAGACCTAAGTAGACTAGGGAAAGAATGGAGTTGGGAGAACAAGAAATGATAATTAGGAAAAATGTGATCATCATACATTACATACACACATGAAACTACCATGTCCTAATGAAGCACAGTACTATGTATAGTTAATTATACACTAATAAATGCTTACTAATACACTAATAACAACTTACTCAGGTAAAGTCCTTATCCAGCAAAGAGATTGATTTTGTAATATAGTAAAAGAAAAGAAAGGCTGTGCTTGTGTTATCTGTATATGAAATAGAGGAAAGGCTGGGTCTCTTATCTGAGTCAATTTTTTAAGTTGTGGTTTTCAAGAACTTTGGCCATTTCATCTAAGTTACTAAATTTCTAAAATATTAAAAATATATAAGACTCCAGGCTGCTATTCCATTTATGCATTCTGTCATGCCATTAAAGAAATCCCTACATCAGTCTTAGAGAAATGAGCATCTTGGCTTTCTTCAGGCTTGAAGAGGATTAACTGAAACCGGCTTTGAAAGCACACAGGTCCTGAGTGTTCAGTGGCTTCTATTTCCTTGTCTGTGCTTGACTTGGCTTTGGGGATACTTAACAACTTCTAGTCCTTCGGGAGGACTTATTTCTGTTGTACCCCTCCTCCTGAAAAGTGCACTTTAATGTTTACACAATGCTCTCTACCAGTTTGTACGATGTGTGGTTAAGTGTAGAGGTCTGTATTAACAATGCTTTAGTGGAGAAAATTAGTCATATCCCTTCCTTTCTCTTCTAACGTCAGTCATCATAACATATTCAATTCTTTCTAAGTCATAACTTTTCTTTTTCTTTTTCTCCTTGAAATGCAGTTAATGTAACACAAGCTGACTTCCAACTCACCTTCTAGCTAAGGGTGATCTTGAACTCCTAATCTTCCTGCTTCTGCTTCTACCTCGAGAACTGGGATTACAGGCATCACCATTACTCCTGGTTTATATGATACTAAGGGTCAAACCCAAGGTCTTGTCCATGTCTGGCAAGCTCTTACCAACTGTGCCATAACCATAGCTGGCAACTTGATTTTATGTGTAATACACAGTGTGTGTTCTTTAGGTTTACTTGTGTCATTATTTTTACTTTTGAGTTTCTATTAGATATTAGTGGAAAAATTCAGTAGGGATCCCTACTACACTTTTTACTAACCTTTTGATTATGCCTTATAGGTCGGCTTACTCTTAGATCACAGACTCTGCATCTGCCTTTACCTTTCTTTCTCAGAATGTGGGATACAAGCCCTGCAGTCTGTCCTTAAAGAATTTCAGGATGGTGTCCAGAAATTGAAGAATATTTGTTTTCTTACCACTTAATACTGTTCATTTCTGATGGCTGGGCAGCACTGTTACCTGTGTGGCTATCCTACAGACTTCCCAGTGCAAATCCAGGACAGTCACTAAGTAAGCACTTGCTCTAAACCACAGCACTCCTTTCTTGGGGGACAAAACCAGAAAGCTCCTGAAACTAATAGTTGCTTTCTGCAAAGTTACCCAAACAGTAAGGACTACAAAGGAGAGGACCTGCCTCCCTTAGGCTGCTTAGAAGTTGTGCAGGGAGCTCTGGGGATGCAGGCTACATGAGTAATCACCCATGTGGATGGGGAGGGCTTTTCAGCAATGCCTTTGTTAGAGCTATTTCCAAATTTTAAAATGCAGTTTCTCTAAAAGCAAGTCTTTCATTTGCTATATTTCCTGTCTTCCATATAAGAATGAAAAGTCATTTTTATAGAATTGCTTTTCAGTCATGTCTTTAAGTTATCCATGACTCTGTACAGAACTACTCTCCATATTCCCGTAAGTCAGCAGTTCTCAACATGTGGGTCATGACCTTTTGTGTTGCATGTCAGATATCATGCATATTAGATATTTTCACTATGATTTAAAACAGTAACATATTACAGTTATGAAGTTACAATGAAAATAATTTTATGGTTAGGGGGTCACCAAATCATGAGAAACTGTACTAAAGGGTCAGATCATTGGGAAGGTTGAGAACCACTGAGGTAAATAATCTCAATAAACTCGCTGTTCCTCTAAGATACACTTGATAAAACCATTTTTCATTAATGCTTGATCAATGGTTATTAGATATTTGTTCACATCACCTCAGTATAAATCATGTTCCACACCTAGTCCACCTCAACCGCTGCGGCTGCAAGTACCCATTGTTTCTCTTAGTTCTCCACCCTGTGACTTCTTACTGCCCTTCACTGGTAAATGAGGATGTGTGGAGAAAGGTTATTTATACAGAACTGTATAAAATTATTGGATTAAATCTCTTCATGAGCTCAGGAAATATGATTGAAAGCAGAGGACAATTTGGAGGGAAGAAATGATTAAGATTAGGCATGAATCGGGAATGAGAAACAGTAAGTGAGAAGGACGGACAGTGTAGGGAAGTGACTTAGTGATAAATGACGATGAAGCTAAGGAATTTGGAACTTCACTGTTAGATGAAAAGAAGATTCAGTGCAGCCAAGATTCCCAACTGAAACAGAATACTTGAGGTACCACTAAATTGGTAACCATAAAATTAGCCCTGTCCATCAAAATTAATCAACTTTATCGAGAACGTACTAATGATTCCACACTTCTGCTCCCAGGATGTAAGAGACTGGAAAGAATTTGAAATAATGTTCTAAATAATTCTCTGACGACTGAATTATTTTTCTAATAAGTTCAGTAATTACTGCACATCCTTCATGATTTTACCTTCACTTAAATCAGTTCTGCTCCAAATATGACATGGGGGAAGATATTACTGAACATTAGTCACTAATGTGCTGTGATTTATAGCAAATGGTGTTTAATATCCCTACAACTACGAATAAAATTCTTTTATTTCATCTTTATGCTCTTATGGAAGAAAGCTAGAAAACCCTAATAAAATTGACTATTAGAGCTATTTCCAAATTAAAAAAATACATTTTCTCTGATATTCACTCCTTTGTTCTCTATATTTCCTATCTTCTGTATAAGAAAGAAAAAAATCATTTTATAGAATTGCCTTTAATTGAATATTTGGTGACATAAACACTTGGAATGTAACATGCTATTCCCACTGGCCAACATTATGCATTTGTATCTTTGTTTACAAAAGGATAAAACAGCTTTAGAGTGTAATGTTTAAGAAAAAAGAGGAGTTGGCTGAGGAAAAGACTCACTTCATAATGCACTTGTCTGGTGACTGTCAGGACTTGAGTTCAGATCCCTAGCACTGGCATAACAACACCATAAGCTAGCATGACATGAAGCTCATTGTACAAGCACACACCCACAAACACACATGTGTGTGTGTATAAAACAACTTTTAAAAAGATTACAGGGGTTTGGGGATTTAGATCATTAGTAGAGATCTTGCCTAGCAAGTACAAGGCCCTGGGTTCAGTCCTCAGCTCCAAATAAATAAATAATAAATAAATAAATAGATTACATAAAAGATTCTGGATGATATACAAATATAGGAAAATACTATTGGAAGACCTGGTACATTTTAAGTGTGTATGTGTGTGTGCACCTGCGTGTGTGTGTGTGTGTGAGTGTGTGTGTGTGTGTGTGTGTACACATGCACAAGCACATGCACCTGCACATGTATGTACTTATACATAAATGTGTATGTGTGTCTGTGTCTGCCTGTCTTCCTACATGTGCAACAGTGTTGTATGTGGAGGTCAGAGGACAACATGATGGAGTTACTATCTCACCTTCCACCATGTGGAGGATGGTATCTGGATTTCTGTGGCTGTCCTGCATATTGTAAGCTTGTAGGTGCATGAGTTTCTGGTCAGTTCTCCTGTCTCCATATCACATCTCTCTGCAGGAATCCTGGGATAACAAATGCATCCTACTAATGGAGACTAATACAGAAAACTACAACTGGACACACTGCAGGGATAACAGATCATAGGATCGCAGACTCAACAGATACATCTGTACCTGTAGCTCTGGGAACATTGTAGAAGAGGATGATAAAGAGATATGAGATCCAGAATACCAGAGAATCACCTGTGAAAGCATCATTTTTAGAAATTGCTGCACAAATACAGCTGGAATAATGGTAATATCAATAGACATGTTCATGTGAAAATTTTATGGGTTTCCACTGCTAGACAATGAACATAGGCAACTAATGACTCCCTGAGAGAAGGAGAAGTAACCTCTCCCAAGAATGAGCTACTTCATTGCCTGTCCAAACAGAGTACTCGACCTTAAATACACATTACCAACATAAATGGACTTACCAGGTTGTATATGCATAATCACAGAAGCTTCCTCTTGCAGTGGGTGGGGAATAACACAGAGATCCCCAACTAGACAATATGCAAGATAGTGCAAGACATTGGAACACTCTGTCCTAAATGGAATGTGTCTTCATATTTGTATTTGTACTTGCATACATGTTCATTCATATATATGTAACAATAATAAAGAAAAGGGGACCATTAAATAGAGAATATGGGGAACATGGGAGGAATTTGATGGAGGGTATCTAGGAGTTGTTGGAGGGAGGAAAGAAAGGAGACACATGAACAATCTTTTAAATGACTGCAATTTTCTGTCTCTATCTACCATCTTGTCATAGGAGTTCTGGACCTGTAGATGCATGGCTGCTATCACATATGTCTTTTTACGTGTTTTCCAAAAACTGAAGTCAGACTTGGGTAGCAAATGCTTTTATACACTGAATTATCCTTGAAAAGACTAGTTCTAAAAACACTATATACCTTCACTCTAACCTACTCAGTTCATTATTGTGATCACTATTGCTTTAAATTATAAACAACACAAAATTAAACGTGAATAACTTTGGGTTTGTAAACCTCAAAATACATTTTTTAGTGTAAACTTTATTATCTATTTTGGCCATGTCTTCTCTGCTCTTTTCCACTGGACTTGATACATTTCTCTTGGTGACAATCAATTGAGAATATTTTATGTTCTCAGATGCTAGTAGATGGCAAGGTTCTGTAGAGTATGGCTTCCTCATGGGGTGGGGGCGGGGTGTCAGCAGGTAGACTCTTTTCCTCATTATCACATCATGAGAAGCATAGTGCTTTGTGGTTAAATATCAGCTCACAGAGGACATGCCCATGCTGTCCCTAATTCTCCATGTGAAGACCTCTCTAGATCTGAAGTTCTCACATCTCATACTTTTATTGACCAAAATGTATGTTGCAGACACTCCATACCTTTTTGGGTCAAAGTGGATATAAATAATTGATTATTTCTTGCTTCTCTAGACAGATCTTTCTTACCCAGATTCCTGAACTCTGTCACAGTAAACTGAATGACTTTTCCACCTTTAAATATTGTCAATTAATTAGCTTCATTATAAATTTCTAGAACATTGGAGATTGATTCTCCAGAGGGAGCTGCTACTTGTAGACTATTCAGTGGTACAACAGTGTTTCTAAGCCTGTTTAAAAACAGCACAGCAACCTGACCCTTAGGAAGGGATAGAACAATGCCTTACTAAGCCGTCCATTAATATCAGAATTCCCTGTGTTTGATGACTATGATTTTACCCTCCCCTTAAGTCTAGGATATTCCACAAAATATTGGAGATTGATTTTGGGCAATCATTTATTTGTGTCTAATTTCAGGAAAGTCAGTAGTTGTATACTTTTTTCAGAATCTGTGTTCAGTCACATTAATATTCCCCATAACAAATGCATGTAGAATGCTAAATTGGTTATAGTTAATGGCAAAGATTACTGTAGGAAAGACATGGGATAGAGAGTAGAGAATAATATTTCAAAAGCTTTCCTGTACTTGAAAGCTGAGACATAAAATGTACTTGTCTTACTGAATTCAATACCCTAGAAGTAAATAGATGACTTTGTGGATGATTCACATAGAGTTGTTTCCAATTAAAATACACAGGACATTAAAATAATTAATACCTATTGAGATCAGATCATAACACTTTCATTCACACTTGGTGAGGTGTTTATGATCATTGGGTGTTATAATCAGTATTTTGTAAGTAAAGAGAACCATATTGAGAGAGGTCAAGAGACCTCAAGATAATAGAGTTAATTAGTAACAAAGTGTAGAGTTTAACACGTGCATTTAGTTTCTATCATGTTACATATAAAGACATAGAAATTACATTTAATAATGAATCCAAAAATGAGTTCTTTTTTGGTATTAGTCTCAGTGTCAAAGAGGATTTATTTGAGGATTTCCCAGTAATATTGTATACTAGAAGCTATCTGTGTATAAGCCCATGATAGAGAGTCAGAATAAGGAAGAACAGACTTTATCCTAAAAGGAAACAAAAAAAGAACTTTGTAAATACATGAGCATTTGGTATCAAGGAAACCCCCAAACTTCTCAGGATATTGCCAAAGCCACTGGTTACTCTTCATAAATTTTAGCAAGGCCCCATTGTTGAAGAAGACACAACATTTCATTGAATGTGAAAAATAAAACTGGAGTCTTACTAGGGCCTTTACCCCCAACTGACTAGAATTCATGATACTAGAAGGTACTTTGCTCACTAATAGAGGAGCAAGGTAATTAGGAATCTGGCCACAAACCCTGCGGTCTCCTATGGTGACCTGACTGCAAGATTGCACAATAATGACACAGATGCTGTAGGAGTAACCAAGGACTCTCTGACTAGATTTACAGCCCATGACCTGAGATGGACATGACACTGCTCAATTGGAAAAAACCTGAGACTAGATAGGTTATGAGACTACCCCAAAACTAAAAAACCTAAGCACTATTGTCCTGCCATAGCAAGGAAATTACTTTCCCCTATACACATAGATCAGTGTCTTACTCAGGTTATCATCAGAGAAGCTTCCTCTTCCTAAGATGTAAATTAACACAGAGATCCACAGCTGGGCAATGTGAAGAGTGTGTGAGACTTTGCAATAATATGTTCCAAATGGGATGTCTTCAACAAACTCTTCCCTCAGGACTCGAAGAGTTATACAGAAGAGAAGGCAGAGAACTTGTAAGAGTCAGAGGAGATGGATGATTCTAGGGTACTAGAATCTAAGACTGTACTAGGGTGCATAGAGCTGCCACAGGTTAAAAACAGACAGAGTCCTGAAACTAAGAAAAGAAAATGAACAGAGGGTCACACCCCCTAACCAAGGATCCATCTGCAATTGGCGTCCACTTGCCAGGAAAAATAAGTTGTCACAAATGTAGTCTTACTAGGTGTATTAACTACATCAGGATAGGGCTCCATGCCCAGGAGTAGATGGCCAACACACAAAAAAATAATTCAAGGATATTTGTCTAGACATTTTTTTGCTTGTATATTTTGATTACTGTGGGCTTTTTTTGTTGTTGTTGTTGATGATGATATATGTGGGGGGTGGATGTGAGGGTGAGAGAGAGAGAGAGAAGAAAGAGTGTGTTTCTTGTTTTGTTGTTGTTTGATTGCTTTGGATTTTTCACTTGTTTATTTTTCCTGCTTTCTAAGAGAGAGAAAGAAAGAGCATGAAGTTGGAAGTGTGGGGAGTTAGGGATAATCTGGGGGGAGTTGGGGGAAGGAAAAGGTGTGATTAGAACATATTATGTGTAATTTTTCTATAAAAAAGAAAAGAATAAGAAAGGAAGGGAGGGAGGGAGGGAGGGAGGGTAGGAGGGAGGGAGGGAGGAAGAAAGGAAGGAAGAAAGGAAGAAAGGAAGAAAGAAAAGAAGGGAGAAAATACAATTATTTTTACCTAGCAAGAGAAGGACACCCACATGCCTGCCTGGGGCCCCCTGCCCTGAGCAAGCACCTGTTAGGCACCATTATGGTGAGCACATATATGGTCAGGTATGGGAAAGAGATAGAGGAAGAATGGTTCATATCTTGTGGAGAGCTGGAAAGACCAAGGCAATGAGAAACAGGCTGATGTGAAAGGCTACTTTCCACCAAGGGTCATGGTGATATCTGGGCCTGGGCTGCTGCCAGGGGCCATGTCTGAGTCTGTATCCCTGCTTCAGCCAAGGTCAGTGATGTACATATCTCCAGTTGCCACCAAAGGCCGTGAGGATTCCTGGGGTCTGTGTTACCACATGTGGCCATGTGGGTGAGGGTCTTGCTGGTGCAAGGACCATACAGATGGGTGGCCTGGAGCCATGGTGACATCTAGGCCCAAGCTGTTGCTGCTGGCCATGTCTGTGTCTATGTTTCTGCTACAGCTGGAGTCTATGTTGATGTTTGTTGCCTGTATTAGTACAGGGGCTCATGCAAACCTTGTGTTGAAGGAGACCATGGCAAGCTTGCCTCACCCTTCACTGACCTGGGGGAGAGCCGTGTCCTTACACCAGAGAGCTGAGCCTACCCTGCGCCATGGGGACTGGGAGAGCTGGCTCTGCCCCTCACCTGAAGGGGTGTGTACAAAGGCCCAGACTGACCAGCTTGGCCACCACTCAGTCACACATCTAGAGCTCTAAGTTGGCACTCACCAACATCTACCTCTATCTCATCTATGACCTGCTGGAGAACATGAAGGGACTCGTCCTGGGGAACTATAGCCATAGGATCTCCATGACTCAGGATAATAGCAGGATATCTGAGAGAAATTTCCAGGCAGTTCCAGTATTGATTGTGTACTAGAAGCCAGAGGTCATGAACCTGATGAAAAACACATTACACAATGAACATTTGCAAGTGAAACTATTTGAGAAAAAGGGTCTACTTCATGATGTACAGCAGCTCCCAGTGCCCCTAAGATGAGTGAAGAGGCAATGGACAGGCAGGAAAGATGGAGGAGTGAAGTGGTTTGTTGTGGTTGTTTAATTTTTGGTGTTGGTTTTGTTTTTTTAATGCTTGTTTGTTAATTAATATTATTTTTTGTATTTTTAATTTATTTTTATTATTTCTTTTTAAGTTTTTCTCTGGGGGATGATGCTATAAAGGTGAAGGACAGATACAGAGGGACTGAGAAATGAGTTGTATTGGGGTGCATGATGTGAAATTCCCAAGGAATCAACAAAAAAAGTTAAAAAAAAATACATGAATAAAGTGATAGTAACAGAGCAAAGACAGGGATGTAAAGAAGAAAATTGAATGTAATCTTATCTATGCAAACACACCTCTTACCACAAAAGGAATAAGAGATAGTTCATTCTGGCTCCAAATTTGAATGACCATTACCTGGGAAACACTGAGCTTTATCATCCCAGGTTCCATGTTCCAACATGGAAGCAGGCTCTCAAGAGTTTTATTACAAGACAGAGAGTTATAATCAAGTCAGTTTCAAAATATACTTATCACTGTGTGACAATGTGAATGAACCCTCAAGAACAGATGGGTTGCTAAGATAATCCCCTATGCACATAAACACACACACACACAGAGAGAGAGAGAGAGAGAGAGAGAGAGAGAGAGAGAGAGAGAGAGAGAGAGAGAGAGAGAGAGGAGAGACAGAGAGAGAGAGAGACAGAGAGAGGCAGAAAAGGACAGAGTGGATCTATATATACAAACAAATGCATTGATTGCAACTCACAAATTGTAGAAATGTTAAAAACCAAGGCAACATATTTCCCCAACTGTTTCTACTATGGTAACTAAAAGTGCAGTTATATTCCTGGATTGAGCCTGTCATTCAAAAAGAATCAATCTTTTCTCATATTCAAGTCAGAACATCACTCATTTACAGTCTAGGAAACTTAGCACTGAAAAACAATCCAGCGTGCTCTCATTTGTCAAAACTATCATTCATGTTAGTGAATGGTAGGTGCAGTTCTGATAATATAGAAATTCAAAGAAGTGTCATTTAGTGAAAAAGTTTGTTTATCTGAGAGCATCTTTACTGGGCAACCAGCTAGTATCAGGTTTTTGCTATTGTTTCTCTTTTGTTTTTATTATACATTTTGTTCCTTTTTAAATGAAGAAACTATGGAGATCACTCAGCAATTAAAAGTGCACACTGCTCTTACATTGAGTTAGGTTTGGGTGGCTCACAGCTGCCTATAGCTCCAGATCTACAAGATCTGATGCCCTCTTTTGAATTTGGCAGGCACTGTCCTCATGTGCAAATACTGTTCTGCCCCCATACCTGTGTGCATTATTAAATATAAAAAATAAGTCTTTAAAAATGTAAAAAGGATTAATAAGGTCCTTTCCTTGGCTGGTGATGCACATAGGAAGTTTGTAAAATCACTCTCTTTTGACTAAAACTGAAATGTTTGAAAAAGCAAGATTGAACAGCTTAAGGATAGAGGCCTAAATGTAGGAGCTTCTTTGCAAGAGTTGCTTTGTCCTCATAATGAGGTTTTTTGGCTTCAAATGAATCTGAGGAATTTTCCAGCTTCAGAAAGGAGAGAGAATTACAGGGCATTAAGGCTGCCATCCTTCTGGGGGCATCACGTTATTCTCCTTTCAATGGCACACTAAGCTTGCTTGCAATCAGCAGAGGATTCACCAGCTAAGCCTTTTGGAATGCATTTATTGCAAACATTTTCCTCCAACTCCTTCCTGGTACACTCAGCGTGCAATCTGAAATGCAATATTTGATTGATGCAGAGAACACATGTAACATGTGTAGCTAGAGTTTTCCTGCCTGGCCTATGGTCAGGGCAAATCTCTCTCACCCGCCAGTCCCACAGCCATTCAGACCCAACCAAGTAAACACAGAGACTTATATTGCTTACAAACTGTATGGCCATGGCAGGCTTCTTGCTAACTGTTCTTACAGCTTAAATTAATCCATTTCTATTAATCTATACCTTGCCACATGGCTCGTGGCTTACCGGCATCTTCACATGTGGCTTGTTATGGTGGCGGCTGGCAGTGTCTCTCTCTCAGCCTTCCACTTCCCAGAATTCTTCTCTTTGTCCCGCCTATACTTCCTGCCTAGCCAATGGCCAATCAGTGATTTATTTACTGACCAATCAGCAACACACTTGACATACAGACCATCCCACAGCACTTCCCTTTTCTTTTCTTAAAAAGGAAGGTTTTAACCTTTATATATCTCCAAAGTCAGCTTGGTATATTTGGGAATTTGGGCGTAGTTTCTCTTACTACTTCCTGCTGGAGGGGGGTGCTGTATCTTATGGGGACACAAAGAATATTTTAGGATTATGGAGTAATCCATGAGTGTGTATCGTCTGAGCCAGTTGCCTTGAAACGGTTCTGGATGTTGGATCATCTGGGCCATGGTGTCATCGGAGACCTTTCAGGTGGTCTTGGCTGGTCAAACCTGATGTATCTTAATCTGGAACAAATCCATAGCCTCTGGCTTTCTGTGGAAACAAAAGCAGAGCCTCCTTTCCAAAGCAACATATCTTTACATCCAAATTTTGAAGTCAAGGTACCTTTAAAATATACATTTTGGCATAACTCAACAGCTTTTGTAATCAAATGTTTTTCTTCAGTTACGAATATCAAAGAGAACATAATCTAGATTCTCTGTGTGGTAGCCATCTTTACGTGGCTTATTTTTTTATATTAGCTTGAGCCTATTGCTTTAAACTGCAGCCTTCTAAGCCTGAAAAGGTGCTGGTGCTATGGCTGCTGGCTCCGCCCACTTCAGCTTCCCAACATGGCGGTAGTACATTTTCTGCCAGCTCTGGGAGCCCTCAACTCTCAGAAATAGTGGGTCTATGCTTCTATCAAAGCAGCGTGTAGCCCAGAAACCTCTTTTTTGTTTTGTTTTGTTTTGTTTTGTACTAGCAAAGGTTAAATCCACCACACAGCTTAATGTGCCACTTGCAGAGGCCTCATTTCCGCCATACTGCAGGTCGAGCATGCACGCCAGGAACCTACCATAGTAGCTCAAACATGCAGGCTGCCGCTAGCTTGAAAGAGACAACTAGGAACTGTTTTTAGCTCCATTTTAGAATCTTTTTACTCAGGTTTTAGGTGGAAACTCTTGCCAGCACGTTGGACGCCATTTGTAGCTAGAGTTTTCCTGCCTGGCCTATGGTCAGGGCAAATCTCTCTCACCCGCCAGTCCCACAGCCATTCAGACCCAACCAAGTAAACACAGAGACTTATATTGCTTACAAACTGTATGGCCATGGCAGGCTTCTTTCTAACTGTTCTTACAGCTTAAATTAATCCATTTCTATTAATCTATACCTTGCCACATGGCTTGTGGCTTACCAGCATCTTCACATGTGGCTTGTTATGGTGGCGGCTGGCAGTGTCTCTCTCTCAGCCTTCCACTTCCCAGAATTCTTCTCTTTGTCCCGCCTATACTTCCTGCCTAGCCAATGGCCAATCAGTGATTTATTTACTGACCAATCAGCAACACACTTGACATACAGACCATCCCACAGCAAACATGACCTTCTAAATGACAGAAAATACAAAAGACTGCATATAAGGTAGATTGTGAAAAAGGTCTGATGCAGGGATGTAGGTAAGCGGGCCATGGGCAGGTGGAGACGGACACAGATGCTGAAAAAGGAAAGGGAGAAAGTTCTCACCTCAAAGGAACTGAGAGTTTACTTTTGAGTAAAAATAAATGACAATGGTCTGAAAATGCAAATGTATATCACCCCATAGTCCATGTTCCAATGTGGAAAGTTTCATAAATAAAATGCGAAATAAAAGCATCTCAAGGAGATTGGAAATCTTAGCAAGAAACTGAGATGGCCGATAGGTTCTAAATTTTAGTAATGAAAGAATTTAGAAATGGACATAAGAAAGCAGTCCAAGTACAATTTTAATGAGTATAGAGGAAATACAACACAGACTAATGCTCATGAGACACTGGGAGGAGCTGGAGAAAAAGGCTTCCCCCTTGAGTTGTTATAGGAAGACCACACTGACAGTTCACTGATTGGCAGCCCCACTTCTGCCCATTCTAAACCCCGGCCCTCTCAGAAAGACTACCACAAGTCCAAGCTCCTTCTCTGAACCTCAACACTGTGCCTACAGCGCATGTAAGCTCCATCTCTAGGGTGGCCACGCGATTTCTCCTCCTCCCTCCCCCATCTCACCTCTGGGGGCACTGGAGAGTCACCTGAGAGTAGTGGGCCTATAAATCTGGTCTTTTTAATTTGGCTTGATCTGGCTTACTGCATCAACAGAGAAATCTACTGTTGGGGAACAAAAAATCCATCATCTTGGTGCTGAGCCTGGGTAGAGTTGAGCGTTCCCCACTGGTTCCCTGACCACATGGGAAGCCACTCTTCCTTTTAACCCACCCTCTCCAGACCAGATCAACTTTTGGCTCAGGTAAATCACCCACTTCCTGACAAAAAGCCTATATGAGGTCCGAGACCTCTTCCAAGCCTTTGACCCTTTCCGGGTCAAAGATTACCGGGTACCTGCCAAGCTGCTCCAGTGGCAGATAGCCATGGGTAGTTTCCAGAGCAGGGGCAGTCCCTGTCCCATGGGATCCTTTGTGCGGGGGGGGGGGGGGCGTTCTGCACACAGGCGGTGCCCACACCACTCTCAGCCTTAGACTATAGCACTGGACATCATTCTATACACTTCAGTCTCTGGAAAAAGGCTTGTAAAGGGTGGCTGCAGGAACAAGCTTGATCCTCAGATATCCTTGGGCTGTCCGTTACAAAATTTATCCAAATTGGGGCTCTCCAAAACCAATATGTCCAAAACATCTAATTTCCTTGTCCTCTAGGGCCTGGCTTCAATATGTTCTTGATAATTACTCAAGATGGCCACTAGAGGTAACTCCTGACTTTAACATCTTTCATGATATTGAAAATTTCTGCCGCCATATAGACAGATGGTCTGAGCTGCAGTATATCCATGTTTTGGGGTCCTGTGCTCTCACCCTTCACTTTGTAGTCAGTATCGCATGACCCAGGCTTTGTTGGTTGGGGTTGCAGTGCCTCCAGACTCCCATTTATCTGGGGAATCTGACCCTGAGCCTCTGACACTTTCACCCTTTTCCCCTCCGTGTTCTCTGCCAATTTGTCTACCTGCCCCCCATATCTGGGCTCCAAGATGACCTTCTGCTCTGTCCCTCTCCCTGTTTCCTTGATAAACTTCTCTTGCACTCTGGAATTCTATTCACCTGCTCCACCCATAGCAGATCCGTTCTCCTTGTCTGCCTCTGTCTGTTCGCCACCCTAAACTGCATAAATGTCTCTGTTAGCATTCAGACCCACTTCTAGGAATCCTGGCCAATAATACCCTGGCCCACCCAGTGTCCTGATGCCATCCTATGTTCCTTTAAGAAAGAACCCCTCCCCCTTCATTCCCTTCTTCCTTCTCCTCTCTCCCTCTCTCTCTATTCCCATGAAGTGCACCTCCTTCTCTCCCTCCTCCTCCTCCTCCTCTCTCTCTCTCTCTCTCTCTCTCTCTCTCTCTCTCTCTCTCTCTCTCTTTCTCACTCTCTCTCTCCCTCCCTCCCTTCCCTTCTGGAGTCCCTCCAATAAAACTTTCCACATAGATGCTGTGTCTGCATGGTGTGAGTAACATTCCACTGTACCTCCTTGGCTACCATCTGCATGGTGTGTCTTTCCTGTAGCTCCCACCCGCTGTGACTGCCATGTGCCATTTTAACATTGGTGCTTCATGACTCAGCAGAGGCCCTCCTGCCATTTTCTCCTGCCTCCAGGCAGCCTGAGCCATGCTGGGATCTCTGGAACCTTCAATACTGTCATAATCAGTAAGTCCCTCTTCTGTCTATGTCCCACAAGTGAGAATTTGCCTCCTCTCGATCATGGTCTCTCGCCTCTTGGCCCTGTTCATAAGTCTTGGTACCAAGCAACCATGTGTCCCTCAGGCTTAGCTGCCCTCTGACCCCTGCTCTCTGTTTGACAAAACACTGCAGCAGCCTGTGCCATCTCATTCAGACCACAGCATCTTCGGCCCCTGCTCTGTGTTTGATGAATCTCTCAGCAGTTTGTGCCCTCTGCCTCACTCATGGGGAATTAGTCAGATCCAAGGATTCTTGGGCTATGCATTCCTGTCCCTTCCTTCCTCCATCCCTCCCACCCAAGGCCATTGCCCCACCACTCATGGCTCCAGGGCAGACTGCACGGAGCCTAGCCTTGCCCCCGGATTCCCGCCCTCAGGTGCAGCTCCACTGCTGCCTCTTGATGCCTCTCTTATCTTCTGCTCCTTCCTGGCTTTCTCCCACCTAGCTGTCTCTCAGTCTACCCCTGCAGTCCTGTAAATTCCTACCTCTGGATTTTTATGTTGGTCATCTGACATTTCCCAGGAAGTTTTGTCTATCCTGTTAAAAATGTTTATTTCGTATGTGTGGATGGAAATGTATGATGAATGTGGCTACGTGAATGTGTTTCTGATGGACTTTTGAATGCTTGAGTCTGTGTGTTCCATGAGTATTCCATGTCTTGAAAAAAAAAACACATGATCATATGGTCAGATGCCATCTTGACTAAGGTCAATGACAGAGAGGTCATATGGCTCTATCGCCATATTTGATAAGGGCAATCATGTAGTCAGGCACCATCTTGACTGAGGTCAAAGACAGGCAGGTCATTTGGTTTCATCATGATCGCTGTTGTAGTTGGGGATTGCCTTTCCCAAGTTCCTTCCCCTACGTGGTCTTTCACTCTCAAACCTCTTGCACTAACTCTGTTGCCTATGGCGTGTTTAGTCAGTCTGTCGGGGATGCCCACTTCACACCATGATCTCACTGTGGCAGATCTGCCCCCTCCCACCCATACCAGGTCTGATTTCTGATTCTCCCTCTTACACTTACAACAAATTTGCTTTCTTATTTACTGACAGCTTTATAGTTTGCTACAACATGTGAGTCAGAGATGAAGAAGCCAGTTTTGTCCTGCTCAGCACACACTGGTTTTCTCTTTCCTCTTATTTACTCAATTCCTGTTCAATATAGCTCTATGTGTATACATGCGAATTTAACCCTATATATGTGAATATATACTAGCTTTAATTCTGCCTGTGTATATATACAACTCTGTGTACATGGTCTATATGAACATTCTTTACCTTAAGTTTCATAAATTTATTTTATTAGATTTTCTTTAATTTTTTCTGTGTTAACATTCAGTTTTCTGTTTTGTAAAAATGGTATTTTTATTTCATTTCCATTATCTCTATATTCATTGGCACAGTTCTTGCAGCAGAAGCTCTTTTGCTAACTGGTGGTCAGGACTTTTTGTCCAGTATTCTTGGGCATATGCTTGCCACACTGTTCACAGCAGCTCATTGTTGGACCATTGGTCAATCTGTATTCATTGTAGCAATTGTTACTACACTGTCTATGTGTTGCACTGTTGACAATGATTTCATGGCAAACTTATCCTAATGTATTACACATTATACATCTTGACTTACTAAGGGTTTCTTTTCTAAGACTCTGATGGTATTCATAGGGAAACAGAGATGCACTTTAAGATTCTGGTAAGGACTTGCTTGGCTCTGCTGGAGGAATGACGTTGCTGTCTTCACGGGAGAATCTTTTTTACATGTTACATTCCATTATCTTTTGAGAGAGAAAAAAGAAAGACATGTGGCTGAACAAAAGAGGAAATGAGGCCACTGGTGATAAAGAATCCATCCCTTGTTGTTTCTGGTTATGAGGAAATGATGCTGATCTGGAGATCCAAGAATCAGGATTGTGATGTGCTACAGAGCTTCAATTCTGAAATGCATCTGCTACATCCATTCTACCAAGATTAAAAGGTCCTACTCCAGTCTTGGTAATGAAGGTGTTTTCCTTATTTCTGCCAAATGCTTCACCAGATTAACACAAAGACTATGGGATTAAAAGTTTGAAATAAGTTCATAAATTTTAAGTCTTGTCTCTAGTCTGCATCTGTTTCAGCGGCTTCCATTTGGCTGACTGACACATCCAGGCATCAGCTACTAACTTCGACCTGAAAGCTGATATGGAAAAAGCCAGTCAATATTAATGCTCCTTGTTTCCAGCTGGATCAAATCAGATGCTTCTGGTTAATGCCCCATTGCCTAAATTCCCTCCTTACTGCTGACTAGTCTTTCAGCCTTCCTGGGATCTAACCATCAATGGTCCATTTCAACTTGAAGCAGTTACAGAAGAGAATACACCATCCTCTGATCCCTGCTCTTAAAAGTGGCTAAAGGCTATAATTAGGAAAACTATACATCCAAATTTATTTTATATATGTTCTCAAAGTAAGCCACATTTAGAAAAAAAATGCCGTCCTCTCTAGCTGAAATAGTTCTCCAGGATAGAAGGGGCCTTGACCTAAAATTTGTTCAATTGGTGCCTCCTGGTTATCATTCCCCCAATAAGGAGACCTATTCAAGTTCTTAGGAGAGCAATGCTGTTTTTATGTCAACTGATCTGGGGCCATTGGAAACTCCATGACCCTGTTGAAAAAGCTTATCCATATATGGTCTCAAAATTAAGCCTAAATAACATTTGATTTTATTCTCCTGACTTCATCATGATGTAGACAGCCAGATGACCGACAGTCATCTGTTACTGAGGTTTACTAAGTTTGAAAAATACATTTAGTCCTAACGAGCTCTCTGTTCATTGTAAGTCCTTGTAGCATAAAGGAACAACAAGCATCAAATATCTTAGATTGGTAGGAAACTTACCTGTTCAGATTAACAAAAGCTAACTTAGAGATTTATACCTGTGTTATTGCCAAGTGTTCAACAAGAAGCTTCTAGAGAATTTAAATAAATGATGGCATATGCTGGATAAATAAGATATTTGATGAACAAGATGTGTGTGTGTGTGTGTGTGTGTGTGTGTGTGTGTGTGTGTGTGTGTGTTACTATATGACAGTGTTTCTGGTCCCCTGAGAGGGTCCTTTTCCCAGAGTTGGGCCACATCTCAACTCACAAGCACCTTTTTCCTGTTCCCACTTGACTCTGGTATCTTTCCTCAGTTACTCTTCTTTGACTTCTCAGGAGACAGTAAGTCCTAGTCTTATGAAAACTGCTAACATATTGAAAACTGTTAGGGAAGAGAAGTTGATAGTATGTCATTCATACCTATTAGACAGATAGTCCTCAAATGCTCAGAGATCTGCAGAATGTGGCATTTAAAGTGTTGATCAAAAAGCTTATTATATCAGACAGAGATTCCCAGATCCCAGCAGTGACCCAAGGACTCTGAAGAAGATTACGAGGCACCATGATGTCTCTACCTGGATTATGGCAATGCTGACCTCTGGGCAAGATACCCCAATGAAGCATCTGCCACCAGGATCCGGCCAGACTGTGGACAAACAGCAGAACATCAGAGAATTGATTGCACTCCTTTTGCCTAGACAAAGTAAGATCAGTCTTTCCTATGTCCCTCTACCATGGAAAAACCTTCCACTTTATGAGCCTGGCAGCCAAAAATTGATGCTGTTGTGATACTCACTCTTGTCTCCAATGATGTGGATACCTGGGTAAGGCTAACTTGGTATGGACTGGTCCTTGTCATTTTTAAAAGATTCTTAAGCTTCTTGGTCATCACTGAGGTATAACTTATCCTTCTCAGATCTCTGTTGCCATTTGCTAACCAGTCTTTGCTTCAGCTGCCTTCTCAAGTTTTCTATGTAAGATTTGCTGGGCTCATTCTCTTAGGGCTAATAGTGCTCTCAGTATCTCCTGGTGAATTAGATAAAAAGAAACAACTTTAAGGTTTGTTAATATGAAGATAGGGAAACTGTCTCACTTCTGCTCACTTACTTACCCATCTCAGATCTGATGATGTTTGCCAGTTTTAATAGCTCTTTCCCCCAACTTCAAGATTTCTGTGGACTTTACTAGTCCCAGCTTTTAGAGACAGGCTAGTACTGGAGATGGTAGGGAAGCCTCCCTCCTCCTTCTTCACTCACTCAACCACTTCCATTCAGTAAATTTCCTCTGGTTATGGATTTAAAGATGTTTTTCATTGGACTGAAACCAGGCCTTAAAAAATGTTCATAACTTTTAACCCAAAGCCATAGCTTTTGCTATGACACCAAAATGTAAATCTGTTTCAGTTGCTTTACAGACACTTACAGGTCCCTGCACAGATCCACCCCACCTGTCAGACTTGTGCAAAGGCCAATCCACAGAGGGTTCTTCACATATGCCAGCCCCTGCACCAGCTCTGAGGATGCCACCAGATGAATAATGACAGATTAACTTCATCCACATGCCCACTCATAAAAATTCTGTTATCTCCCAGTTCATTGACACTTTTACAGGATGAATAGAGACATTTCCCACCTCCAGAAAAATAGCATATTTAATGGCTCCTGTACTCCTGACTTGGTGTGCCATTCCCCGAAGCTCCTCGTACCACTACTCCAGACTCAAGGGCATATCTACTCTTTTGTCTGGCTCATTCACCTTTGCCTCTTCTTACAACCAGGGTGCTTTTCCATTCCATTCTTTTGAGCAGTCATCACTTATCCCATGGCTAGCCCTTATTACCCAAGTTAACAATCTATTTTTTTCTCCTAGCAACATGCCTCCTCAGTTATCTCAAGGAACAGATGCCTGAAATTGCCACAATGACAGCCAACTGAATGCTTCTTCACTCGCACCTTCCACTGTGTGTGACCCTGACTCCCAACTTCTCCCTCCTACTTCGCCTCTTGTCAGCAGGAAACAGTCTTGAGAATTCAGCAACCTCATTCCCTCCATTTGCTACATAGCTCACAATTGTATAACAACCAAAAAGAGACGAATGTTAGCATTCGGACCCACTTCGTGGAATCTTGGCCAATAAAAAGATAATACCCTTGCCCACCCAGCATCTTGATGTCATCTTATGTTCCTTTTGAGAAAGAACCCCTCCCCCTTCACTCTCTCTTCATCCTTCTTCTCTCTCTATTCCTCCCTCCCTCCATCCCTTTTTCCTTCCCTCACTTCCCTTCTCTCTCCCCCCCGCAATAAAACTTTCCACATGGATGCTGTGTCGGCATAGTGTGAGTAACTTTCTGCCTTGCCTCTTTGGCCACCTCCCACATGGTGTCTTTCTCATGGCTTGGCTCCTACCCACCATGGCTGCTGCATGCCATTTTAACAGTCTCATCCTTGTGTCTGTTACAACTTGTGAGTCAGAGCCAGAGAGACAAGCCACTTCATGCCCAGCACATAGCTGCTTGCTCCCCGCCCCCCAACAGCCTGGGTGACCCACAGTTTAAGCTCCAGTCTGTTGTATTCTCCATGTGGCTCTGGCTCTTTTGGCCTGCAGACCCACATTCCAAAGTCTCTAAGGCTCTACTTTCTCACTCCAAATAACAATAATAATAATAATAATAATAATAATCCTATGGTTTCTTACATGGTGCTCTATACCATAAACTCTTATTTCAGGATTTATAAGTTGCTCATCTGACATGGTTAAGATCTATATAATTTGTAACAAAGTCTGTTTCACATGGAACGTTTTGTTTCTTGCTGTTAAAAAAGGTACTGTTTTGTATGTATGGATGGATCTGTGCCTGTATGTTTTTTGTGGGCATGGGAGCCACACAAAATTATCTTAAGCTCAATTGGATGTGTGAATGTATGTGGTTATTGCATTCTTGTTTCTGACTGGTCTTGGATGCCTGAGTTTACATGTTCCATGTGTCTTGGTAGTAGATCAGCTGTTACTATGGCAACTACCTACCTGGGCTCAGAATTTTTCCTCTGGGATTTCTGGCCACTGAATCTGATGCAATGACAGAGATTCATATGCCATTGGGGTGTGAATAATGTTAAAATTATTTTATGCTGTTTTATCTTATTAAAAAAAAACAGCTAAGAAATTGGGTATGGTTAAAAATCTGGAACAAAAAGTAAATTTAAAACTTTAACTCCAAATTGGAATTGCTTTGGAAAACAACTTGTGGTCTGCTACCACCTAATACAGCCACATGGACAGCCACCATTCTGAGTAAGGATGGAGAAGAAGGGGGTCATAGGACTTCACTACTATCTTGAGTAAAGGTGACCATATGGAGTGGCCCCACCAAGGAGACAACAGATCTCCAAGATATTTTGGACTAGGATGGATTTCTGTATGATAATTTCTGTCCTGTCCTAAAAATAAGGTTTATGAAAGAGTATTTAAAACAATGCTGGTTTAATGAGGAATTAAAGCTGCACTTCTATGAATTCATGTATAGGGACCTATTTTGCTGACAGCCAGATCTTGTAATTTAATAGTAATCCCCTTGGTATTGATTAGAAACACTAAATTGTTTACACTGTGGAAACTGGGTTTTGCCTTCTAGAGATGCTAAACTGCTCTTACCAAACAGACAATGACCCCCTGATCCTCAAATCTTCAGAGATCTGAGAATATGGCATTTAATAAAAAAGTTTTTCATGAGAGAGACACGCCAGCTCCTGGCAGCACCATTATCTCTTCCATGGAGTATGAACGGCTATAGAAGAACTTCCACCTGGAACTTGTTTTAAATGTAGCAAAGCCAGTCATGGAGTGGAAAAAACTGCCTTGCACCTTAACTACTGCCAAGATCCTGTCCAGACTTTGGACAAGCAGGACACTGGGGAACTGATTGGCCCGAATTGCCAAGACAAGGTAGGCCAGTCTCTCCCATTTCCTACTCCATAGGAAAGTCTGTCAAATCTTCTGGGCCTGGCAGCTGAAGAAGAATATTGCTCTAGAACCCCTGTCTCCAACAACCATAGCTACCCATAGCTGGGTAGCTGCCTAGGTAGCCAGTAAGCTGATTTCACTTCTGCTTACTCAGGTAAAATTTATCCTTTTCAGATCCAATGGTGTCTGATGACTAGTGTACTCATAGTTTTTTACCAGTTTAATAGCTCTCCACTGCCCCCTCAGGACTACAACCACCTTGGTATCTCATTAGTTCATTAGTTAAGTTTCTTGTTAAAAATACAGACAGGATGCTGGACGGTGGTGGCGCATGCCTTTAATCCCAGCACTCAGGAGGCAGAGCCAGAAGGATCTCTGTGAGTTCGAGGCCAGCCTAGTCTACAGAGCTAGATCCAGGACAGGACAGGCACCAAAACTACACAGAGAAACCCTATCTGGAAAAAACAAATAATAATAATAATAATAATACAGACAGGTTTGCCTTGTTCAAAGACTTCATAGTGAAGGATAAACAGGATTCAGATGTAACCTTCCACTTAAGGTACGTAAAGCTGTTTTGGACTTCTGTCTCCTTTCTATGCTATTATTACACTGGAATTTTGGAGGTTCAGAGTTTTAGCATTTGAGAAATGGAGTTTTAATAAACTGAGAGAGCACTGACTACAAACAGTTTTCAGAAGTTCTTAAATTCTGTGGATTTTATTGGTCCTAGCTTTTAGATTCTTTACAACACTAACAGGACTGCACAGAGGCCTCTTCAGCATTACTGTTTTGTTGTCTCCAGCCACATATTGCAAAACTCTGCTGAAACATTGCTGAAAAGCAAGGTGCTGGTAACAGTTCAACCATGCACGGCTGCTCATTCTTGCTGACTCCTCCCTCTCTGAAACAGGTTGGCACTGAAGGTAGTAGGGAAGCCTACATGCGTGTTCAACTCTGTTCCTACTCCTTCACTCCTCAACCTTCTTCCTTCCTCTTCCTTCACTCACTCAATTTCTTTCATTCAGTAATTTCCTCTGGTTATCTTCTAAGTATAGACTTAAAGGTGTGTTTCATTGGGCTAAAACCAAGCCCAAGGAAAAATGTTCATGCCTTTTTAGAAGAACTGTTCATACTTTTTAACCCAAACCCATAGCCTTTGCTATGACACCAAGGTGTAAATCTGTTCCATCTGTTTTAATAGACACCTGCATGTTCCTGGTGGAAACTAATATCAGTCTTTAGACCCCACCACCTCTGATCCCATTCAATCTTCAAGCCCACTTTTACAAGTCATCCTGCCAGATGTGTGCCTATGCCAACCCACAGGGGGCACTCCAGATACACCAGCCCCTACACCAGCTCTGATGACACCAACTGAGCAAGGACTGGCAGGTTGACTTCACCGATATGCCCATTCATAAAAAGCTCTATTATCTCCTAACTCTTGTTGACACATTTACAGGATGGATAATGGCATTTCCCATTTCCAGGGAAATAGCAGATAAGGTTGCTCAGGTACTCCTTGAGCACACCATCCTTTGATTTGGCTTGCCATAGGCCATCCAAATTGGACAATGGCATAGCCTTCTCTTGCAGAATTATTGAGCTCTTGTCTGAAGGCTTCAACATTTCCTGGAAGCTCCACATCCCCTACCATTCACAATTCTCAGGAAAGATTCATAAGGTCAATGGACTCATCAGGTAATATCTTACCAAATTCTCCATTGAACTCATTTTATCTTGGCCTTCCCTACTCTCCATTGCCCTAACCCACCTCTGGGCTACTCCATGCTCTTCTATAGGCCTAAGCCCCTTTGAGCCCCTATACAGAAGGCCTTCCTCCTAAATTACGACCTCCTAAACCAGACTCCTCTGCTGGTTGGGTACCTATACCCTTCCTCTCCCTCCTAAGTTCCCATCTCTACTCACATATGGACAGCTATCTCCCTGGCCCCACACCAACAGACCCATCTGCCATTGAGCCCACCCCACTCTCCTGTGGGGACTGGGTGCTCCTCAAGCAGTTATCTCCTGAGCCCTTAGAGCCCTGGTGGACAGATGTGGCTGGAGAATTTCTCTCCAGCTCCCACCAAGTCCCGCCAGTCCTGGAGCCCACTTATAAAATAAACACACAGACTCTTACATTACTTAAACTGTATGGTCGTTAGCTCAGGCCTATCATTGCCTAGCTCTTACTCTTATATTTAGCCCATTTCTATTAATCTATACTTTTCCACATGGCTCGTGGCTTATCGGTACCTTACATCTTTCTTGTCCTGGCGGCTGCTCAAGGCAATCTCCCCCTCTGCCTTCCTGTTCCCTCAATTCTCCTCTCTGTTAGTCCCACCTATACTTCCTGTCTGGCTACTGGCCAATCAGTGTTTATTTATACAGAACGATATCCACAACAGACAGGACCCTATACCATGGTCCTCATCACCCCTTTAGCTGCCAAGCTTCTAGGACGTGAATGCTGGTACCAACTTTCCAGGCTCAAGCAGACACCTATCCAAAATAAATACAATTTGCCTTCTATACTTCCTCAAGAAACACATTCCTGAGATCATGGAAGTTAACTTATGCTTCTTCACCCATACCTCCTGCTGAATGTGAGCCTGCCAACTCCAGACTCCCCCTCCCCATGTCATCCCTTGCCAATAGGTAGTATCCAGAATGGTCCATATATCCAAGAAAGTTGGCATGTTTGGCTGGAAACTCAACCTCGGCCCCATCCCCTCCCATTCCAATGCCAGCCCCTCCCAGAAAGACTGCCAGTAGTCCAGACTCCATCCCTGAAGCTCAAGACCATGTCTACAGGGTATTTAACCCCCATCTCTAGACTGGCCATGTGATTTATCCTTCTCCCACCCTCTGCCTCACCTCTGGAGGTGGGGGTGGAGAGTTACCTGAGAGTATTTGGCCCAATTAACTGGGTCTTTTTACTTTAGCTTGACCTGGCTTACTGTGTTGGCAGAGAAACCTACTGTTAGAATACAAAAAAAAAAAAAAACCCTATCATTTACATATAGCCAAATGGAAGTCTTTATTCCAGTTAACTGGGACTACACTCAGTTATTCATTTGGAACCCACATGTAGTTCTGAGCACTTAGAGTAAGGAATTTTAAATGCCAATAAATAAATAAATAAATAAATAAATAAATAAATAAATAAATAAATAAATAAATAAACAAAATACGAAAACCCTACATCCCAATATCTTCCTTAGCAGCTGTGAGGTTTGTGGGTGGCTTGCGCAAGCAAGTTAACAGAAGTTAAGTTTAAGCAGTTAACTGTAGACGGGGGCTTGCATAAGCATGCAGTTTAACAGAAGCCAAGGTAAGTCAGCTACATCATCTTGACCTTGACTTCTTAGAAAAGAGTTCGGTAAGTTTTCACAGGGCTTTCTATCAATGAGATCAAATTCTAGCGAAACTTAAAATAACCTCAGCAAAAATATAGGATGGAGGAATCACTGCATTTTCTTGCCCTGTCACAAAGTCAGCATGTAATAGAAATGAAAAGACTTCTAAGATAGGAGCAAGACACCTAAAAGAAATAAAAAAAAAATCTTGTAATCTGGTATATGGTCATTCAGAGCTTCTCTCCTATAGATTGTATTTCCAGTGGGTTTTTTGTTGTTGTTGTTTTGTTTTGTTTTGTTTCCTAACAGACTTGCTTTCATAGATGATGCTGCATCAAGAAATGGCTTCCAGATCAACTCTGCAAACTGCCTTCTTTCACATATTAATCCTTATATGGTTTCTTTGTTTTCTATCTTCCTGACAAAGATAGCTGCAAAGAAAGGAGAACTCTGATGGTAGTCTCAGATGCTATCTGATGAGTTTCTTAGGTTTTGGATTTGGTCTGTTCATGTATTCTAAAAGAATTCACTTAAAAATTCACAAAGATGTTATGACAGAGAGAGATGAGCAATGAATAGCTACTTAAGGGTTAAAATAGCCTGCCACATTCCAACTCCCAACAGCCACTGTAGTTCTAATCAAACTTGGAGGATGTTTAAGACAGGTGCAACTTCTTTGGAGAACTTGAACTAAGAGCAGCAACACATTGTAGAGAGAAAGGGAGGTTTGAGTCAGTTGAGGCAGTGCACGTGAATAGAGGGGTGCCGAGTGTGGACATCAATGTATTAATCCCACAGACATACCGAGAGCAGTGGGGTAAGTGCTCTGAGGAGAGTTTAGGACCATGTGGCAGGGTAGCCCACCCCCTTTTAAAATAAGTTTCAGAAGAAGAGAAATGTTGTATGCCATAAGACCCATAGGACAGTCTGGCAGAGAGGCTGTCTCTGAATCCTGGGCATCAAGGAGAAGAAAGGAGTCTGTTAGCCTGGGGCTTCTGTGAAGAACTAGTTGTGAGGGAGTGGAGAGACACAGCTGCAGATGGGTGTAGTCTGAGCAATGGGTGCTCTGGGAAGTAATACCTAAGGGAAGTACTTGTTTTCTTCAATTTTGTCCTACTATGAGTATTAATAGAATAGGAATTGTAATGATAATGCTACAAAAAGGATAGCTTTGGCAGCCCAACCAAGGTATATAGCTAAGAGATCACACAACTCAACAGATTTAATGAAAGAGATTTATTGAGGGGAGGGGAGGAGAGAACAAAAGGGCATCTCAGACAGAAATGGCAGGAGAGACAGAGATAGAAGGATCAGGAGACAGTGAGAACAAACAAGACAGAGCAAAAGAGAAACAGAAGAGAAACAAGACAGAGAACAATCTGGGATGGCTGTGGCCTATAACAGGGCATGTATCACTATGCAGTGTGTATTGACAACTTGTAGTGATGCAAATGCACCATAATTGATGGTGGTGGGTGATGATGTAAGCTGCAGCCACCACCAAGTACATGGAAGGCAGGTTGGCAGCTGAAAGGCAGGATGATGGAGTACCAAATTTACAACCGAACCAAGACACATTGGTACAGGAAAGCTGATAATATTCTACCCAACAAAAGGAAACACAAATGGAGAAAGTGAAATCTGAAAAGTCAGCCCTTTTCTCATCTTTCATTTCTAATTGGAAGCATTTAGCATTTACTCACTTTAAAATGTAATGATTTTACCAGAAAAAAAAATCTACTCTTTAGTGTCAAAAATGATTCTCTTCCTGTACAAAAAGGAAGCAGGAAATATTGGTTTTTAGTTTACTCATTTATTTATGAGATTCAATTTGCTCTCTCTGCTCCTTGACATTTGCATGAAATTCATTGTCCCTGCTCATGTAAAATGTTCCTTAAGGAGAAAGTCAGCATCTACTTTCAAGACTTTAAATCTCATAATAAGTATGACTTTTTCCTTCTTCTGTTTCAAATACTGGGTGAATGGAGAATCCAGAACCTTTTCTTTGAATCGCTTCTTATAAGCCTAAATCTTAAGCTCAAATCTTCATCATGAACATTATATAATTGTTCTAGGTGGAAAAGGGGGATGTGAGTTTTACTCACTTTCTATTCTAGGTTTGAAGTTTGCTCCTCTCCAAAGTTCATATTGAAATTAATTACCTTTTTGATGGCTAGGAGTGGATGTCACTGAGAATTATTTTGGTTGAGATGGTATGAGAATATCACAGTATCTTGAGAATGATGGAGACTTTATTGGCTCTTGTTCTTGCTTCATGGATGGGGATCCAGAAACTCCACAGCCACCAAAGCCATCCTGAGTAAGTGGCTTTCTGTTCTTGCCTTGTGAATGGGATGAATAAAATTCAAAACCATGAAGGGTAAGATTTAGTAATACATATTTTAGTATGTGGAGCTCATGAGAGGGAAAGAGAGCAGAGCTTCTGCACAGCAGGACACCCTTGGGAGTGGCACACCACTGAGCTGTGGGATTAATGAGGCTTTATTGGAGAGAGGAAGGAAGGGAGATATGTTGTCAGTTCGGTTTCCATTCCAGGTGTCAAGGAACCTTAAGGTATCAGGTACAACCGCAAAATGGTTTCCAGGAAAAGTGAACTCTTTTAGGGGAAAAAAAATAAAGAAAAACCAGACCCCCTTTTTGTTATCTTCAGCCTCTTGCTATGGCAGAACCAGGGACATTTTCAGCTTAGACACTTCAAGTATTTCTTGCTCCAGCAGGGATGCATCTGCTGACAGGCCCAAGGATATTTAGCACTTTGAGCCAGGAAAGAAACTGGTAATCTTCCTTGATCCCTATATAACTCAGCCATTGTGTCTACTCCACTCTTGGCCTTTTGGCCTGAGCCACCTCTCTTGGTTGGTTGCTCCTCTCTTGCTCCCTGTTTCCTCTCTCCTCTCATGGTCCTGTTTAGTCTGCTGGCCATGTTCAGACTGCCTTATATCTACAATAAAAATCTTCTCCACACTTTAGGAGTAGTCATGTCTTCTTCCTTTTATTTCGTCTTTTATTCACTCACTTCCATAATAGAAGAGGTTAGAAAGAAGTTCAGAATGAATTTGATGAGGTTTTTTTTGTTTTGTTTTGTTTTGTTTTGTTGTTTTTGGTTTGGTTTGGTTTGGTTTGGTTTTGGTTTTTTGAGACAGGGTTTCTCTGCATAGTTTTGGAACCTATCCTGGAACTCACTCTGTAGCTCAGGCTGGCCTCAAACTCACAGAGGTCTGCCTGCCTCTACCTCCCAAGTACTGGGATTAAAGGCGTGTACCTTGATGAGTTATTTTAGTAGTGTTTGTGAGTAGTGAACAGTGTAGGCAAACTGAAATTTTCAGCTGTTGGGAGGAGAGAGATAGGAGAGAAAAGGAAGAGAAAAACAAAATTATGCCTTATGTCAAGGTCAGGAAGATAGGCAGAGAAGTCTGCAAGAAACTGACCAAGCAGGCTTAACAGTTTTGGACAATGTCTGAAGACAAGAGACTGATAAAAACAAAGTTGTGGAACTTGAATTAGAACTTAGAAAAACAGGCAGGTTTGGTAGTGAAGAGCTATTCGAAACTTCATGGAGGTTTGCAGAACAGTACGGTCCAAGAGAGACACTAAGAATAACATGTTGGGGTGTGTGTGGCTCATTTAATAAAGTACTCTTGTCGTAAGTATGAGTATCTGTGTTAGACCACAAGAGCAAGAACACACACAGTAAGATGAGCATGGTGTCATGTGCTTGTCAACCCAACACTGGTGAGGAGACAGACAGATCTCTGGGGCTTGTGGGCCAGGCAGAATAGTTTAATTCATGATCTTGGGTCATGATAAAATACTGACTTAGAAAACAAGGTGGATGTCTTTTGAGAAATGAAAACTGAAGCTGACCTCTGACATCTATTCATATACACATGTATGCATGCACCCATACACACACAAACACATGTCTACAATCACAAACACAAACATACAAAGAAATGAAACATGAAAATATGAAAGAAGCCAATGGCAGAGGAAAAGAACAGACATCTCCAAGTAAGGTCTACATGTAAGGAACAAAATATGTTTTGTGGAAGACAAGTGTAGGAGAAGTTCAGAAATCTGTAAACCATCCATAAAATGACATGAGTCATCTAATTCTCACGATCCATTACCATTGAGTTTTAAGCATTCATTATTTTCTAGTACTCTGACCATTTATTTTCTTGGAAATGCTCTCTTCTTTAGAATCTTAAAAAAAGTTATTTATATATATATATATATATATATATATATATGTGTGTGTGTGTGTGTGTGTGTGTATGTTATACATGTTATATATGTGTATGTGTATATTGCATATATAGGCATATATATTTTTGTATGTTTGTGTGTGTACGTGAGTGTATTCATGTATGTATGTATGTGTGCATGTGTGTGTGTGCATGTGAATGTCTGTATCTGTGTGTGTGTGTGTGTATGTGACAGAGAGAGAGAGACAAAGAGAGAGAGACAGAGACAGAGAGAGAGAGAGAGAGAGAGAGAGAGAGAGAGAGAGAGAGAGCTTGTATGTATATGTATTGTGATCCATCTCTCTAGGCCAAAGAATTCCCTTTTACTTAATAAATATCTGTGTTTCTACTATTCTTTGCATGCCCTTGATCTAATTCCATGTTCTACATCATAAAATTGAGAGATTCCAGAGAATGAGTGCCCTTGGGTCAGATTCCTGCCTAAAGGAGAGGGAGGAGCTTCTGGGGAATGTAAGTACATGTTTCGTTAAAATGACAGTCATTCATCTCATTTTGTTAACATGTATTCATGTGTATTAGTTTTGCAGAATGATGGTCTTCCATCCTACACACCGACAGAACTATTTATCCATTCACTAACTTCCAAAGGGAAGGGTAAATACTGATGAGAATAAGAGAAAGAAACTTGTCAGGTAGGTAGGCCTGGAAAACAGACAGTTCTCCTGGACAGTAATATTTTGGTTCTATTGGTAGTTTTGTCCTGGCCAGAAGCCAGGAAACCAAAAATGTTTTAGGGCACTCATCTCTGTTAGGGTTTCTTGAGGTAAGGATGTATTGTTTTTATTTGTTATAATTCTCCATTTACATAGGATCCTCATGCACACAGGGAATCTCTTTATCATCAGAGACCTTACTGGGCCTTGGAGAAGTACAAGAACCTCCAGTATAGTCACAGTGCTGAAGAGGTGCATGGAAATAACTTGGGGGTTTGTGATTCACCCAGGTGGAATTACTAGGCTACTTCTCAGCCTGGTCAAATCTTGTTAATCCTAGACAAAGATCCTCAGCTGCAACACACCCAAGACTCCTCACACAGGAGACCAGCTTGTTTGATTTCCACAATTATATCCTCCTTTAAGATTTTGTCTATAATAAACCTCCTTTTAAAACACCCTTCCATCATCTAGAAAATTCATTCTCAATTTTATGAGGAAAAACATTGAGAAATCACTGAGTAGAAGCTGATTTTTAACTCTTGACTGACAGTAACCTCCTGGATTATACTCACCTGACACATGAATGGTGCTGTCTCACTGAAAGAGCCCCATTCTCCTATTTTCATCCCCATTTATCCATTTTCCATTGTAGGCTTTAGGGTCTCCTAATCTTTAGGGAGCTCAGAACATCAATCATCCAGATGTAACTCAGATCTCATCATTTTAACTAAAGTCATGTGAGAATAAATATAAATAAAGTTTTAAAATAATTCTACAAAATAACCATGTTTGTGTTTATTAAAAGTTAATGGCTTTTCCTAAAGAGTCCACCACAGAGCATTGCTACATCCACTGTTTTTCCCTTCCATAAAACATTAAAACTTTAAGGAGTCACAATTGAGATGCTTCCTCCTGACTTTCCTGTGGCACTTCATTTTCTAAGGATGGTATTTCTATTTTACCTTTCTAATAGTTTATGTGTTACTAGGGATACAGAGTGTAGAATCCAGAGATGATCATGTGGGCCAGGGTCCAAGTCAACAACAAGTAGCCTACTAATGGTCTGAATAATCAAGCATGTTTCAATTATAATCTATCCAGAGAAAAAAATGAAGTCCAAAGAGGAAAAAAGACCAAGCAGGCACACAGGTATCTAGAAGTACAGAACCAGTGTTTCACTTCTTGGCCTGTTATCACAGTAGTGTTTTCTTTAAAACCCATCAGACACATGACATCTGTTAGCATTTCACACGAGTAAGAATACTCTTTTTGTTCACCTCTGTTTGGAGAAAACATTGATTTACGGGGGGTGGGGTGGGAAACTATACCTTCCCATTGACATCTTTGATATGTCTGGATGTCATTGAAGCAAATGAAAAGTGCATTGATGCAGGAGTTCAGTTGAAGAAAAGCTGAATTTGGAAAGATTTTAGAGGAGCAAACCCTAAAGGAACCTATGTGGTTTTGTTTTTCTAGTTTGTGAGAAGCAAGAAGTAGCTCAGAAACAAGTGCTCATCAGTGGTTGAGCATACCAGTGATGTTGGTCTGTTAACTGAGGATGTGGACTTCCATATTATAACAAGCAATTCACTCACAGAGGGAAAACAGGACAAAGATCAGTCAGTGTGCATGCCCAAAACATGACTCCCCTGCCACACACACACATGCCTGTGATCTGTCAAGAGGAAGACCTGTGAGCATGGCAGAGAGTTTTTTCCCTTCCTCCCTTCTAGTTCATGCTGTGTGCTGACTAGGTGAGAGTGAACTGCCAGGCAGCCATTGATGTTTTAACTTATGGAAGGAGAGCTGTGACATGACTCTCAGATCCTGACCCCTGCATGACTATGGGAAAAATCTTCTTTTGCTCATATGCTTGGTTGTTGTAGACTAATCTTTTTGTACACTGTGAAGATGTACCTTTGTCAAGGCACCTTCTGATTGGTTTAATAAAGAATTTAATGACCAATAGCTAGACAGGATGTATAGGCAGGACTTCTGGACAGAAAGAGGAAGGAGGAGGAGGAATCAAGACTTTTGAGAGAGATGTGAGGAATCACAGAGGAAGCAGGATGGGTGGTGCCTTACAGAATGGAGATTAATAGAAATTGGTTCATTTAAGTTATAAGAGCTAGTGGGACAAGCTGAAGCTAAGGCTGTGCATTCATAATGAATAATAATTATGTGTCTGTATTTGGGAGCTGGTTGGCAGCCCAAAGAAAATTCCAACTACAATTGGTCCCAATGAGAGTTAAATATTTTATATTCACTTGTTTACTTAGTTACTGTCTATGCTTGTGTACACTCATGTAAGTGTGTGAATATTATAGGGCACATATGGTGATCATAGAATGAAAACTTTCAGAATTTGGCTCCCTTTTTCCAGCAGGTTGTTCCTGCTGTGCCATTTTACTGGCTGTAACTGAGAAATTGGAAATGGATTTATATGATAAGGTGAGTCGGAAAAGGCAAATTTAGCTGCTTAATTCATCATTGTGTGAAGAATCATGATTAAAAGAAATTCATGCTTGATTTTTGTACCTAGCTTGTAATACTTTTGAGTTCCCAGTGTAATAAGGATGAGAGTAACAAGATGCTATTCATTATAAATTTCTTTAAAACACACCACACACCACACACACACACACACACACACACACACACACACACACACACACACCTTAGTTGGTCCTAATTAAGTAACCTCTTGGAAGCTTGTTGCCAGAGAAACCATAGGAAAAGAATCCTTGTATTATTAGCTTCATACCCAGTCTCTGCAGTGGAAGAGATAAGATGGAGATGAACAGATGAACTCAGTCACCTACAGCCAAAGACTTAATGACACCATCAGTGTTGTTAGCACAGATACCCAGCTCTGCAATACCACCCTGAACAGCCTTAGTAGTCCATATCTCCTGGCTTCTTACCAGCATCCACTCAGGACAAACTGAGACCAATAAGGAAAAGAATTTCAGGGTGAGCTGTATTAATAAAGAAGACCCGAGATTTTCTTAAAGATAGATACTTTAATATAGGCTTAGGCACCAGCATTAAAGAAAAAGAACTGCTCAGGACAGAGTGAGAAACATCCAACAGTGTGGATGTAGGCTTCTGAAAGAAGAGCTACATGGAAAATGACACACTCAAGTACAAGAACAAACTCCTTAATGGAGAAGCAATGAAGTGTCTTAGCATTAGCCACATTGTGTTAGCTCTCAGATAATATCTTTAAAGGTTGTTAAGAAACACCCTTTCACTCTTCTCTGTCCTCCAGTAAATGAGATAAGTGAGGTGGCTTCAGAGATGCCTCAGATGGGCTTATAATCTGATAAGGTTTGAACTGGAGCCATGGGTTAATATATGGCTTTACTGTTAATGGGGTTTCTGGTGAGAATCCTGGAGTGCTACAGCATTGCAGCTGGGAAGGGAGAAAGGCCTTGAGCAGTTGTTAATTCTTCTGGAATCCTTGCTTCTCTGCTGGTGAGAAGCTTCAACTGGATTCCAGGTTGAAAGACGTCTTTTCTTTATCATGTCTGTCCATCTTCCTTGGTACTTAAAAAATGTAGTTTATATAAAACCCCCAAACACTGAAGTTGGAGAACTTTGAATTTGGTGAACACATCAAGGTGCTCCAAGGATGGATAATGGGGTCTAAAGAGACCTCAGAACCTTCACATGAGACGCTACCCTGCCCTATCATGCCTTGTGAGTCACTTCACTTGTTTGGTCCACAGCCTCAGGTAACGAAAGTGTTCCTGGAGTTTTGTCCATACATAATTTTCCCTAGAAAATTGCTTTGAAACAGAAGATAAAATTGAGGCAAACTTCCAACTTTATTGTCAGTCACTCAGTAGCATGTGCATAGGCAGTCTGGTGGAGAGACAGGCTTGTAGAATTTAACCCTGTGAAGCATGAGCCAATGCTGGAAAGGTAGTGGTGGAGTTGAATTAAATTGTGGTATTCCCAGTGAGTTATTAGGTAGTTGAGCAATGAATTGTGTGGGGAAAGCTCCCATGTATTAGATTACAGAAGCATTGACCATTGATTACAGTTCATGGCCATATGATAAGAAAAAATTGCTATTGAAAAATAAATAAATTAAAGGCAGAGATGGCTCATTGGGGAAAGCACTTGCCTTGTTAGTGTAAGGATTTGATTCAGGTCTCCAGAGTCCAAGTCAGAGAACACTGGGAAGTATACTGCACCAAGTAAGGCTGGCCATGGTACTCCATGTTGGTAATCCCATGGTTCCTACTGCAAGACAAGAGGCAGACGCTAGAGACATCTCAGAAATCAGGAGCCAGAAAGTGTGGCACACAGCAGCAGCACACATCAAGAGACTGTCTCAAACAGGGTAGAAAATGAGGACCAACACCACTTATTGTCCTCTGTGCATGAAAGTCACACAACCATAGTCACAAGACACACACATACACACACACACACACACACACACACATACACACATACACACACACACACACAATCATGAAATAAATAATTGAGGTGTTTTCAAATATTTTCAGAAATCTGTGCACTTTGATTTTATGTGTTGAAAAAATTAAAAAGTTACAGGGAAATGCCTATTAACTCTGTGAAAGCATATTTCTAAAATTACATAATGAAATGCAATAAATTTTGTTTCTTTGAACTCATTGGGGACACTCATTTCATTACTTAATAGTCTATATCACTTTCACTCTGTCTTTCTGTTTGTTTCTTTCTCTGTGTCCTTTTCTTCTGTTCATCAGAATCTCTTATTCCTCTTTCTTAATTTATTTCCCTCTACAATGTTAATCGAACACCTATATATTAGTTATGTTACCAGAAAATGCTTCTTTAGTAATGCTCTGACTCAGATAACTCTCATGGCCTCAGATACTATACACTGTAGACATGATTCCCTGCACAGCAGAGACGCAAACTGAAATCTTTGGAAAAGGGCAACAACAGATGTTGCCCTCTGACCTGCAAATTTCATCACTGTGGAACTTGCACGGATATACTTCACACACACACACACACACACACACACACACACACACACACACACAGAAAGAGAGAGACACACAGAGAGAGACACATACTACACACACTATTATATATATATGTATATATATGTATATATATATATATATATATATATATATATATATATGACTCTATGTGTGCAAAAAATGGATGGTATTTTAATATGAATAAGAGATCAAGATGAGAAAAGGCTTAGTGAAATGATTTCTAGTTTGTAGTGTTTGAAACTGAATTAGTGAAGGAATATTTACCCTAAGAGCCTACAAGCCCAAGCTGAGACCACTAAGGCAATTCTAAGCCCTACTTGGGAAATTTTGATTGTCATGCCAAGAACCCTGTGCTAAGTTCTCTAAGTAATAGAGGGCAATAAAGTTTAGGAAGAGACAGATAAGGCTGGTGGATATGTCAAGCTTCCTACTCTGTTGTTGGAATAATGAATTCAGAGTAAGAGTTTGGGGAGAAAGGAGACAGAGTGTTTAATTCGCACACCTGGAAATAGGGTCCAAACAGGCATCACAAGGGACTGAGATTGGAGGAAGAAAACGTAAACAAAGGTTAGGCAATAAAGCATCATTCACGTATTTGCTTAAAATATTTTCTGCTCACTCTTAAAGAAATAATCTGCTTCTCTTCCTTGCAAAAGCTAAGAACATACAAGCCAGGAGACACAGGGTGCAGGGAAGGTGTCTGAGTTCCTAGGCAAGAGTTAGGGACAGGAAGAGGCATAAACAACTGAGCAAAATCTTGCCTTGAATTACTACATGATCATACTGAAGAACGTATTTATTTGTTTTCTACATGGATGAAATTTAATTAAAAGCATTTGTTACATGGATGATGTAAAGATTAGAAAGCTTAACTGGCTGATGAGACATCCTGTGAATGAGCAACAGCGGGGAGTCTCAACCATGCTCAGGATCCCCTGGGGATTATCGTGGTTTTGTTTCTGGTTTTTTTTCCCATTGTATTTGTGTTTTACCAACATATATTAATTATATATTATAATTAGCTTCATATGTCATGTTCCTATAAGTATATAATACATTCTAATCATATTCAACCCTCCATTACCTTCTCCTATGTACCTCCTTTCCTACTGATTCCCATTCTCTTTCCAGTATGCTCCCCTTCCATCTGTCTGTTTTTTATGTTTGGTGACTCAGTGAGTGTCACTAAGGTTGCTTACTGAGTTTTGGGTTTTGGGTTCACAGGTTATTTAACAGTAGCTACACTACTGAAGAAATGTCTCTTCTTCTCCCAGCAACTGCCAGTAAACCCTCAAGGATGAGTGGGGCCTCATGTTCCCCATACCCCTTTTCTTAGACCAGAAATCAGATGCCAGCAGAAACAAATGATATGGATATAGTCTTTCTAGAGATTCACAGAAAGCACACAGGGAGAAAAAAATACCCGGCCTTCTTGTTTTCTTTCAATTCCCTGTCTTGTTTTTTAACTTTTTAATTGTCCTTTATGTGTATATATGTGAGGGTACCCATGGAGGCTGTTGGATCCAGTTGAAGTTAAAGGTTCATGAGACTTCTTCAATATGATGGTACATAGTTTGTAACCAGTCTTCTATGACAGCAGCAAACACTCTTAACTGCTGTACCATCTTTGTGGTCATATCAACCATTTTCTCTCTCTCTCTCTCTCTCTCTCTCTCTCTCTCTCTCTCTCTCTCTCTCTCTTTCTTTCTTTCTTTCTCAATGAATTTTCAAACCAGTTACAATTCCAAGAAATTAGTCAAAACATAGTTAAAGGTAATCATTTTAACAAGACAAATTTTTGTAGTAGAAGCACACACACACACACACACACACACACACACACACACACACACACACAAATGCATGCCCCTAAAAGAAGATTCTACATTTTATCATATCAGAGTTGTTAAAGCTACACAGAAAAAAATTGCAGATGTTACTGTACTTCTACTTTATCTCAGTAACCAATTATTGTTCTTTAGGGGAAGAAAGAAAAGGAGAATGTTTCAGCTTGTTAAAGCAATTTTTGAGAACATATTATTATAATTATGTACTTTGAACTGCAGTAAACTATGTTCGCTTAAATATTTTATGTGCAAATATAAAACTTCTTGGTAAAACTAGTACTATGATTAGTTTGAACTTGTTCCATAAAACCTGGCCATAAATATATTTTCTTAAATATTACATGATAAAAATTTTTAAGATAATAAAGGACTACTACCACTACATGCAGGTTTCACACGCAATATAAGTAAGTCTCACTGAAAAACAATGCCCTCTTACTGGTAGAACTACATTAAAAGGAAAGCAAATGTAAATGTGGGGACTTAGTGTGAGGTAGGCATCTTCCTTTGTTCATTACATTCAGTAGTCTCAATTATTTTTTTAAAAAAGGATTCATACATTTATTTTTATGTATATGTGTGTGTGTGCCTGGTACATCTAAGTCTATCACATTCATGCAAGTGCCACATGAGGCATGCAGAGGGTGTTGGATACCCTGTAACTTGAGTTACATGTAGGTATGAGTCACTTGATATGGGTCTTAGAAACAGAATCTGATTCCTCTGGAAGAGCAGCAACTGCTCTTTACCTCAGAATGATGTCTTCAGCCCCAGATGTTTCACTTTTTAAAGATTCTTTTTGAGTTCATTTAAAATAGGAGCAAGAGACACAGCTTAGTGGTAGAATGTTTGCATAGCATGTACAAGGCTCTGGGCTTACTCCTCACCATACCACAAAGAAAGGAAGGAAGGAAGGAAGGAAGGAAGGAAGGAAGGAAGGAAGGAAGGAAAGAAGGAAGAGCAGATAAACAATGGTTAATCCCAAAGATTTGAGGATAAAGAACATTGACCTAAACTATCATGGCCAAATAATTAAAGCAAGCAAGTAATTAAATCAAGCTTTTTAACTTTTTTTCCTGGACTATCTCTTCTTTAAGGTAAGACTCAAGAGTTCAGCATTGGATGGGAGGAAGACAAGGTTTTTATAGCTCAAGGGTGTGGGTTTTCCAAATGAGGATGTTGGCAGGCAAAGTTATAGAAGCAGAACTTAAAAGGTAGTCATAACAAGGTGGACATAACAACAGGTGCCTATAATAACATTTTAAAACATAAAATATTCCTGTTTGTGGAAGCCAGAGTAAAATTTTGGGGTATCAGTTCTCTCCTTCCACATTTTTTAAAGGCAGGGTCTCTCTTGTTTCTGTTGATTGCTATATACTTCAGGCTTTCTGGCCCATGAACTTCTGCCTGCCTGTATCTCCATATCATCACAGTAAAGCTGGGATCAGAATCAAAAAAAAAATGTGAGTAGGCAAGACAGAGAGAGAACACAGAAATGTCAGTAGCTTCTACACAGAATTTACTACAATACCACCTCTGGCATCCATCAAGATAGGAAACAAGAATCAGAGGAGCTGTTATATTATATAAAAATTTTTTTAAGAAGGATAGATTTGTAACACTGCCAATAAATCATATAAAGAGTTACTATGAGGATGAGCACTGGAGAAAATACACACTTGGAAACCACCAGTACATAGGAATTCACATAGTATAAAAATAGCTACAGCATAATAAAAGAAAATATGTCCAAAGAGATTTTAATAGATGATGATTCATGGAGCACAAACATGAAAGGATGAGTCAGAGTTGGAAGAGCAATCATTCAGAAAGTATAGACTGAAGAATAGATGTTAATATGAATAGGACAATTGTACCAATATTGTAGAATAGTTGAACAACAAGGCAATCAATCAGTAATCAGAAAAAATGTTTGATTTCTTAGCAGGCTTGGGACCTCTAGTTTGGGGGGAAGACCTCTAAACATAACTTACATTCCATATTTGTTTTTCTTTAATCAGTAACTCCTTACTTATTTTGTAATAAGTATATTCAATGCACAAGCAAATAGGTGTATTAAACACTTGTTCACCATTTATTCCCCAATGTTCCTTTCTTCCCTTCCACTTACCATCTTCTTATCCTCAAATAGTACTTATATTATTACTTTTCTGGTGCTGTGATCAACCACGATCACCAAAGCAACTTCCAGAAGGAAGATGTGATTTGGTTTCATGGCTCCAGAGTGTCAGAGTCCATGATGGTGGAACAAAAGCAGAAGGTCAGAGTAAGCTGAGAGTTCACATCTCTGGCTGAACGGAGAGTGTGCTTTTGAACGGATTGAGTCTTAAAACCCCCAAAGCTTTCCTTCTGTTTTCTTAGTTACTTTTCTATTGCTGTGACAAAACATCATGGCCAAGGCAACCTCTAATAGAAAGGCTTTAGTAGGGGATTACAATTTCAGAGGGTGAGTCCATGACCACCAGGGTTTGGAGCATGGCAGCAAGTAGGCAGACATTGCACTGGAGAAGTAACTGAGACCTTACATCTGATCCACAACCATGAAGCAGAGAGAGAGATGGAGGGAGGGAGAAAGGGATGGAGGGAGAGAAGGAGAGAGTGAGAGAGAGAAAAAACGGTGGGGCAGGCAGACAGACAGAGACAGAGAGACAGAAATAAAGAAAATGACAGAGAAAGACAGAGTGAGATGTGAGGGAGATCGGGAGACTGGAAGAGGGAGAGGAAGAGAAACAGAGATAGATGGAAAGAGAGAGAGTGTGGGATAGAGACTAGGAATAGCACTATTTTTTTTAACCATAAAAGCCCACTCCCAGTGATACACATCTTCCCATGAAGCTGTACCTCCTAATTCTTCCCAAGCATTTCCACCAAAAATATGTGAGCTATAGGGGTGAGTCTCATTTCAAACCACCACACATACTTCCTCCAATAAGGCAACACCTCCTAAGCCCCGTAAAGAGCTTCATCATTTGGGGACCAAGTATTCAAATACTGGAGACAATGGGAGAAATTTCTCTCAAACCATCACTGTATCCATTCTACTTTCTTGTCATATATGCATACATGTATGTATATTACACATAAGAATAAAAATGTGTGTAAGCAGATGCAGCCAGAAACCACCAAATACAGCCACTGTGTGTGGAGAGAAAGATTATTTTTTTTCTGGGTCACCCCAGACAGCAGAGGATAGTAGCAGCTGCAAAAGCTTATGTTTTAGCATAGGTATATATCTGGCTATGGCTGCTTGAAAGCTGAAAGAGCCCAGTGCCTAGTGTGGGGCTCTGTCAAGTAGAGAAGGTGCTTGCAGCTGTGTTCAGAAGCATCCAAGCACTAACAGTTGTGGTCAGGAGTGTTCAGCCAGTATTAAAGGCCTCTGAGAAACACTTTCAGTTTCTGCTTCCTAGCAGAGCCTAGCTCGGGTGGGCTCACCCTAGCAAACTTCAGCTCGAGTGGAGGTTGGGCCATTACCATGAGCACTGCCATTTGTGGGGCCTACTTTGTGTGACCTACGACATGATCTCTGTCTTTCCCAGTCTGGATTGTTTTGCTTAACGTGATGCTCTCTAGTTCTCTTCATTTGCTAGTGAGTTGAATCATTTTGTTCTTCTTTTTTGGAAGAATAAAACATGATTGTCTCTGTGAACCACATTTTCTTTGTTTATTTATCTGTTGACAGATACCTATGATTCCATACCTTGTTTACTATGAATAGTACCACAATAAACATAGATGTGCCACTGCCTTTCATGTATATTGACATGGAACCTTTCAAAATATCCTGGGGAAAGAGAAAAAAAAACTAGTCAGGCTGTCTAAGGAGAGCAACCCCAAAAGTAAGCAGTCTTAATATTTGTCTTTGGCCAGGAACTTGCTGTGACCTTCAGTCTGTCCTGGCCACAAAACAGAAATACTAGAGAGTAGTTCCAATTCCTGAGTGAGTTTCTTCAAACATCTTTTTCTCTAAATGAGAAGCCTACCTAAAACCTACAGGAAGACATTATTGAAACTAAGAACAACCTGGACATCTCATAGTTGAGCCAATTGGACAGACCACCATGCCCTCAGGCTTTATCCAAGTTTCTCTTTATAAGTCCCATTTAAAAGCCTTGTAGCTCAACACTGTGTGGCAAACATGTCTGGGTCCAGCTTCTGTTGTCCTGCATCTTCTTCCTGTCTCCTAAGCTCTCATCTATAGACCTATAACAAACTTTTTTAAAAACCCTCTCTATGAACCCTGAAATTCATTCTTCATGTTCATGACATAAAGAACCCAGAATCCACTGACTTGTGGTAGCTTTGGTAGTTGTTGAATTATCTGCTAAATTGGTACTCTGAACTATTCTCACCTGAGACAAGAAATCCTCCACCACTCTAAGAACTCCCATTTTTCCTGTATCAGAAACACCATTAATGGATCATTTAAGGTTCTATTTTAGTTTTGAGGACTCTGTTTATTTACATAGAGGTAGCACTGATTTACATTCCCATGTAGAGTATATAAACCCATCTACCCCTCCCTTTGATTCCTCCCGTACTTTTGTTGTATTTTTTCCTGATGGAAGCCATTCTGAATACGAAGATGTAGACTCTCAATGAAATTTGATTTGCATTTTCATGATTGTTAGGGATATTAAAGATTTACAAAATATTTATTGATCATTAGCATCTCTTCTTTTGAGAACTATATATTAATTTATTCACTTACTGATTGGATTATTTGTGAGTATTTATTTTAGCTCTTTGTGTATCCTAAATATTAATCTACTGTCACACACTTAGCCAACAATGATTTCAAGCCATTCTATAGCTGTCCCTTCACTATGGTCATTATTTACTCTGCTATGATGCAGCCTTTAAACAACACACTACCATTATCTATTAATCAATTAAAAATATAGAAATTTATTAAGATTGTGCAGCTAGGCTCCTTTTCATTAGTAGTGATTTTAGTTGTCTTAGAGAATTCAAATATTCTGGAAACTTTATAAGAGTAAAAACTGTTGGGGAAGAGATTATTGAACCTGCTAAGGAGCCTGCAAGCTGTGCCAGGAGCTCCAGGGTTAAATTTTGGAGTTGAGAGATAGCTTAGTGGTTAAGAGTGCTTCCTGATCTTTCAGAGGACCCAAGTTCAGTGGCTAGTTGTAAGAGATGGCTCCCAAATGTCTACAAGTCCAGCTCTAGGGGGGTTGACTTTTTTCTGGTCTCTTTAGACACCTACACACATATACATATATCCTCCCACACACATGCACCTACACTCACATACACATATCTTCCCAAGATATACACATAACAAACAAACACACCCTGCTGTTGTTAAACATGGTGGGTGAGGACAGACAGACAAAACATGTGACAGGGCTCACATGGAGGTTTTATTTAGGGATGAGACAAGAACTAAGGAAAGGAGAAGAGAGGAGAAGGGACAGAGAGATAGGGATTGGAAGGGAGAGGTGCAAAGGCCTACCTGCCTTTTGGAAAAGCAGTGGAAAACAGAGCAAGAAATTTGCCTTTAAAGGGGGTCCTAGCACATGCATAAAGATGCTTATACAACCATGCAGCACATTTGCATAGATTACGTGATGAATGGCTATAAGACTCGGGGCACTGGCAAGGCATTTGCCTGAAATGCTAACTTGCCTCCCTTTTGTTTCTTAACTGCAAGTATAGGAGTGTTAAAAATTGAAGATGTAGGATAAAGTTTTTTACTTAGAAGATCAGAGATGATGGGTTTAAGTATCCTAAGGCTCTGGAGTAAGAGTGGGAACTAGCTTTGGTAATGAGGTAAGGTCCTATAATTGGAATGAAAATGAGGGAATAGTGTCTAGCAACAGAGGGGTTTGGCATGTCCCAGATTTGTGGGTCCATGTGGGAGGCTAGCAGAGGAAATGACACATTGAAGCCAGTAGAGTTGGTGGCAAGAAGGAGGGGGAGAGGGGCTACTAGTGTATCTGAGGTCAGGCGAATTGGTGGAGCAAAAGAAATAGAAACTCTCATTTTGGCCAAAAGAGCCCTTCCCAGTAAGGGTATAGGACAAGTTGGCACAACCAAAAATGAATAAGTGAGAGAAATACCCCTGAAAATGCAATTGAGTGGTGGGGTTGTCTGATGAGAAAGGTAAGGCTGTCCCTCTACCCAACGTAGGGAGACAAGGAGAGGTGTGTCCCCAAAACTCCCTCAGGACTCAGTATCTGACTCTGGTGTCCAAAAGAAAGGAGATGGGCTGCTCTGATAGCATGATGACTATCTGGGGCTTCCTGTCACAGATGAGAGTGATTGGGGCAAGGAAAACCAGGGCCATTCAGTCATCCATGGCTAGGCCTAGAAGACTGGCTGGAGCGTGGTCTATTTGATGTCCCCATGGCATGATGCTATGGATATCACTCTGTATAGTGTGAATGTGTTGCCCTGATTGGTTAATAAATAAAGTGCTGATTGGCCAGTATCCAGGCAGGAAGTATAGGTGGGACAAGCAGAGAAGAGAATTCTGGGAAGAAGAAGGCTGAGTCAGGAGTCATCAGTCAGACACAGAGGAAGCAAGATGTGAAGGCAGAACTTGGAAAAGGTACCAAGCCACGTGGCTAAACTTAAATAAGAATTATAGGTTAATTTAAGTGTAAGACCTACCTAGCAAGAAGTCTGAGCCATTAGGCCAAACAGTTTTAATTAATATGAGCATCTGTGTGTTTATTTGGATCTAAGTGGCTGCAGGTCCAGGCAGGACTGGAGAAAACTCCAGCTGTAGCATGAGGTGTGAGGGGGCAGTCACTACTGATCAATGTCCCTCTTGATGGCGCTCTGGACATGGTACAGATGGCCCATAGGGATTAAGGCAAGCCCAGTCCCAGTGACCTTCCTGACCACATTTGAAGCAAGGTCCTAGTGGTCTTTAAGCTCCATGATGCAAAGGAGCTCGGGTAGTCACTGAGGCAGGTTGGATAGCCTTGGCCAGCATTTGGAATTTTTGTTTATGAGCTTTCCCATCTTTTCCATGATATATCCTAAAGGTCAGACTTCTGTCTATGGGGTTAGGGGACTTCTCTCCAGATGCTTAAACTTGGCCCTAATTTTGGGGAAGCTCAGGGAAAAGAAACAGGTCATAAGGAGTTGTCTGCCCTCTGGGTTTTCAGGGTCTAGATTAGTATACTGTAAGAGGGCTTTTGTGAGGCATTCTAGGAACTGAGATGAATTTTCCTTTCTATCCTGAATGATTTTCTGGACTTTCTCATAGTTAACTGGTTTAAGGGCAGCCTTACAGAGACCCACCAGGAGGGAGGTTATAAACTGATTTCTAGTTAGAATTATATATATATTATAATAAATATATAATATATAATAAAAATATATTATATATATATAATACCCTGGAGTATTATAGTCCCATTGGGGGTCCCAGTAAGGGATTGCCTCAGCTCCAGCTAGATGTGCTGCATTAGTTTGAAGAATTTTGTCTGCATGTGCTCTGACCTGTTCCCAAATTCACCTGCATTCCTTAGGAAGTAAGTTGTTAGGATCATATATATATATATATATATATATATATATATATATATATATATCATGAAAGGTGGGAATATAGGATTGGGTAATATGTTGGAATTATTTATGAAAGAGACAGAGTTAGACATATAAGAACCCAATTTCTTTTCTACTTGAGAAAGTTCTGCTAGTGAGAAGGGGACATGTACCTTAACCAGTCCATCCACTCCAGCTACTTTTTGCAAAGGGAGAACTGTGAGTGTGTTGGTTTGTGTAGGGTGGGGCCCCTTAGTTGCATAAGAACAGGTAACAGGAGGGGTGAAAGTCAGTGTAAGAGGTTAACAGTTGCAGTGGCCCATTTCTGGAGAGGAGGAAGGGGCTTGAGAAGCTGAAGGAGCAGTTGTAGGTTGGGGTCAGAAAGGTGGGGGTTCGTTAGTGGGGTCCAGAGTAGTAGTGGAGGGCTCCTCTAGTTCAGACTGGATAGATAGGAGGACATGACGAGGTAAACAGGAAGCATGGAAAGAGGGTTTGGAGCTGAGGTAAAAGAGAGCTTGAATATAAAGCAGCTCCTTCCATCTACCCATCCACTGGCAGAAGATGGAAAGGTCCCATAAAATACCAGGGTCTAAACTGCTGTTAACAGGCCATTTTGACTGGTTATCTAAGGGATATTTGGGCCATTTCTGGGTGCAAAGGTGGATGAGTTTAGAAGCCTTTAAATGGGGTGTTAAGGATAGAGGTTTGAGGTTTTCTAAAAGACATCGCAGAGGAGATGTTGGGCTTGTATTGCTGGTAGGCTTATTTCCTACGATTGAGGCAGAAAAAAAAAAAAGATAGCCAATGGCTAGCATCCCAGAAATTAAGCAAGGATTGATTGAGAAGGCACAAGCTGCCCAATGAATGATCAAACAAAGGGCAGGGTCTGAGGGGCTAAGCTCAAGGGATGTGTAGGTCCAACAGACAAGGGATACATGGGTCCAATAAATAGAGATATGAGGCACCACTTGTGGGGAGTGGCCAGAGGTGATTGTCAGCAAAAGGGCCAGCTGTAGCCCTGAAGGCAGTGGCTGGGGGTTCTACCACTTTCAAGTGGGGTGCTGGATGATCAACAGTCATTCCCATACATCCAGGGAAGCACTTAGACTTACCAGGAGAGGTGAAATTCACCAACCTTAGTAGCCAGTGTTGTGCAGAAGGGGTCTTAAATGAACTGGTTCCAGGGCTCTGGCATACCTCAGACTGCTGGCAGGCAGAAGGAAGCATCAGGAGGGCCTGCCAAGTCTCTCAGCACCAATGTTGTTAAAAATGGCGGGTAAGAGCAGACCGACACACCATGTGACAGGACTCACATGGAGGGTTTATTAAAGGGTGAGACAAGAGCTAAAGACAGAAGAGAAGAGAGATAGAGGGAGGGATTGGAAGGGAGAAGCTCAAAGCTTCTTATGCCTTCAAAGAGCCTGCCTGCCTCTTGGAGGAGTGGTGGGAAAGAGAGTGAGGAATTTGTGAAGCTTGCCTTTAAAGGGGGTTCTAGCACATGCGTATAGATGCTTAGGCAGCCACACATCGCATTCGCATAGATTATGTGATATACATCCATAAGACCCTGGGAGCTGCCTAGGCATTTGCATGAAATGCCAACATACCCTATTTTAACATACCTACACTCATATACATACCATACTCCACACATACACACAATAAAAAATAAAGCATATCTTTAAAAACATATCAAAATTTTCTTTGCATCTTTCTGAGCCATCGCCACAGTCAAAAATAAAACCATGACAATACTATATAAAATTCCATTGCCTTTCAATGAGAAAGCTGCGGAAAAAAACTGGATGGGTTTCATTTAATAAGTTACAAAATGTTTCCCAGTGTAGTGAAATTAACTGGGTAGAGTTAACATCTGTGTATAGAAATCATCTTGTCTGGAGGTGCTCTTCCACTTTGAGTGTAAATCAAGCTATGGCTGTTAGGAACAACATCATGGTACAAAGAGGGCATTATCATTTTAAGCAAGTCTAATTTTTTTTTTAAATTCAAACAGCAGAGATTGCATTTTACATTAAGGAAATAGATTGAGAACTTTATTCGGGCCTGCTAAACAACAGACCTTCTTTGCCTTTGTCCATTGAAGCCAATTCCTATGGGAAACAACTTGAAAAATACCTTAGTATGGGAATGAAAATAAAATTGCCTTGGTTAATGGTTTGGTGAGGAATCATATGCAGGGGCTCATCTGAGGCTTAGCTATGTCAGTCACTCAGATGAAGCACTCACAGGCTGCCTTTCAGAACAGTATCAGTGGCTTAGTGGCTAAACAGTGAATTGGACTTTCAATGTGGGATGTGGGATCTCTCTCTCTCTCTCTCTCTCTCTCTCTCTCTCTCACTCTGTGTGTGTGTGTGTTACACACACTCCCACAACACACACACACACACACACACACACACACACACACACACACACCACAATAAATATATTGGAAAAACAACCCACAAGAGGGAAATTGGTTGCAATAAATATTGTTTTGCATATAGGGCATTTCTATTATGAATTCTACCTTGGTTGAACTAGCTGCCTATGGACTAAATATTTTAGCTGTGCTAATAGACACTCTTATTTGGAAACTTAAAATGTCAAAACACATGAATTTTAATGAAATTTCAGTAATCCCATTCATGTTTTAATCATTTCATTTGGAGAATTGTTGGAATTTTTAAAATCATTTTTTGCATGGGTTTGAAGGAAATATGTAAGAAACATTTGGGAAATCTCTTTTGAAATAAATGTCTTCCTTTCATTGTGTGTGTGTGTGTATGTAGGTATGTTTGTGTGTGTGTTTATGTATATATATGAACATGTATGTTCCAGCCAGAAATCAACTGCAAATGTCTTCTTTGGTTGCTGTCCACATTGTTTGTTTTTGAGTCAGGGTATCTCAGTTTTATCTGGAGGTTATCAATTTGGCTAGACTGGCTGGCAGGGAACCAAAGAGATCTTTCTGTCTTAATGCCTCCAGCTATGGAGATTACAGCCTGTACCACTATGTTTAGATTTTCCCATAGTTCTCTAGGGATTGAACAAGCCTCACGCTTGCATGTAAGAGTCATCTCTCCAGTCCCAGACCAGAAACTTTCTCCTAGTTACATTGATTTGTCTGGAAGGAGTAATGCACTCAACCTTTATGACAAATATTACTGAAATAACTGATTTAAGATTAAGAACCAAAATTTCAAGTTGGTTATGCTGAGGAATTATGTCCTTGGAAAAAATTACTAATTACATTTATGAATGTTATTGGTTATTATCTCAAAATTGTATCTCACTCTGTAGCCCATGCTGGATTGACACTTGTGTATGTAGCTAAGATTGGCTCCAAACTTTCAGCAATCCTCATGCAAGCACATCTCTTTGGGCATTCTTGCAAATGTTACATGATTTTTGGTTCATGAACTGTGTAGAAAGTCCTCCACCTTGGTGCATTTAAAAATACCTTGTGAAAAAAAGAAGCTTTAAAAATGCCTTGTTAAAAAAGGAAGCTTAGCGTTTCCACTATGGAATGTTATGATTTATTGTTGTCTATATCAATCTACCACAAGATATTTTTAAGGCAGTATTCATTGCTTTTGGTTAAAGGTGTTTAGACACATAATTATACTTACTTCAGAACTAACATTGCACAGGAAAACTGATCAGTCACTTTGCAACAATTTTTGACTGTTCTAGTTTTTAAATGTTTCAAGAAGGCACCTTCAGATTCCAGTAGCTATTTTAAAATATTTTAAATTGGTATCTGCTTGTTCATGAGGAAAATCCTCTGTATTGTAGCTGGTAGATAAAATTTGAAAAAGTATGCTAATATTATTTCAGGATTAAGCTTTGTAGCTCCCATTTACCAACATTCACCTGCCACTTCACTCGCTGTTAGGATGCCAAGAAACTCCAAAAAATAGTGTACTTTTGATTGTCATGCAGCACATGTCTATAAGTTCCATTCTGTCTAAAGTAAAGGTAAAAGTTTTAGAAAATTAAGAAACCTTATGCTTTCTAGATATAGACAATATCATTCACCTTCTTGATGGGCTGCCTGGTCCTTTCTGTCCAGAAGCTGCTCATTTGTGCAGGGCCTTCCCTTTACATCAGGAATGTTAAGTCCAACAGGACCTGAGGCCATGCTGCTGTAGAGCTTTAAAAAAAATCAGTGGTTGGATGTGGGTCACACATGCAGTTAAGTATTGAACAAAGAAAAAGATGGTGTATTTGTGAATAGTAATTCATAAATTAATAAAATTACCATTAATAAGTCAGAAGGAGGAGACTAGCCATCCCTGTAGGAATGAAGGCATTTCCAAGAAGGACACTTGTATCCCTCTCTTTAGCTCAAATTATTCAAACAGTGGTCCCCAAGAAATTGGAATTCCCTCAAAAATTTCATTCCAGGGAATGAAAAGGCTGAAACTGTGGGTCTGCCAGAGGGAAATCTTCATTCTTAAGTAGTTCTAAAAAAACATTTGAGAGTACCTTGCAGGGGATACTGAAGGCCAGACTATGATAGGTCAGTCATCAATGGCACCACACTTTGACCAGGAATGCTCCACTATGCATAACTCTTGCCTTCAATTTAAATCTAATCTCAGGTCAGGACCTCACTATGGACTTGGGAATCACAGAACCTCTTTGTTCCCTTCCCACTGTGGTCACATTGAACTAATCTCCCTTCTGTGCTTTCCACTCTTACCTGTCTAATTGGCCCGTTGAAGAGAGGTAACAACTTTAGCTTGTCAGGGCTGCCAGAGCCCAAGTTCTGCTCCTAATAACTCTGGTAACATCACTAGTAAATAGTACTTTACGAGTTATTAATGTAAAATTTCCATTTACTCTTTTAGAAAGTAGAAAAGAAAGAAACCCTTTCTGAATCATCCTGTGAGGGTAGTATTATGCCTATACAAAAGTTACACAAAGAACCAATAATAAAGAGAAACTCAAAATAGTTTGACATAAAAACACTCAACAAAACACGAGAAAGTAAACTCCAGGAATAAGACATTTATGATAGAATATAACAACCTCAGGGTCATTCTAAAGATATAAAGTAGGCATAGTGTTTGTCAATTGATATTATATAAAAGTAAAAAGCAATGGGGATGATATTAATAGACTAATCCATAAATCCTATTTCATAATCTTGATAGGAACAGAAAATGTAATTCTGTAAATCCCATATCCTTTTACAATAGAATTCGGTAAACCTGAAATAAAATTCTTCAAACAGGGAATCATCTAGAACCTGTATATCATTAGCAAAATCATACTTGTGGAAAGTAAAGTATTTTCTCTGGAATAAGAACTAAATGAGGAGATTGGTTGTTACTTCTATTCAACATTGTACAGGAATCCATAAAAGGTCTGTCAGGCAGGAGAGTGTAATGAAAGAGACCTTGCTTGGAAAAAAGAGTGTGAATCTTTCTTCTTGTGCAAGGACATGTTCTTCACATAGAATCTCCATGGCTGGATTATGTACTACCCTTCCACAGGACCCAAATCAATTCTCAGCACCCATGTTTGCCTATAACTGCAGTTCTGAAACCTAATGTTTTTTCTGGCCCCCATGGTCGCTTGCATTCATGTTCACACACTCATACATACATGCAAATAATTAAAAATAAAATAAAATATTTTAAATACTTAGAATACCCTACAAAACACCTTAAAATTACTTTAAGATAAGAACAAATTTATCAAGCTTGTATAATAAAACTCAACGTATAAAAATAAAATATATTTGAAGCATATTTTAAAAATATTGTCTCCCTTTATTTTTTATGTCATCATCATCATCATCATCATCATCATCATCATCATCGTATAGGAACTTGAACCTGTGTCATCACACATATTAGCCAAGTGCTTTAGCACTGAGCTGTAGTCCCAGACTCAATTAAAGTTTTATTTTTTTCTATAATTAAAAATAGATTACTTTCTCATGCAATATATCCTGCTTAAAGTTTGCCCTCCCAGTTCTTCTCCACATCCCCTCCCATTTGGATCTATTCTCTTCTTGTTTCTGATTAGAAAATAACAGGCTTCTAAGAGATAACAAAAAGCATAACAAAATAAAATATAATATGATAAAACCATCACATCTAAATTGGACATGGAAAACCTTTGCAAATGATATGGTAGTATATATAAATTACCCCAAAAATTCTACCAGGAAACTTGTACAGCTGATAAACACTGTCAACATTGTAGTTGGATATAAATTTATCTCATAAAAATTAGTAGCTTTTCTATATAAAACGAATATCAAACTGAGAAAAATCAGGGAAACAACACCTTTCACAATAGCTGTAAATAACATAAAATACCTTGGGTAACTATAACCAAGCAAGTGAAAGATTTGTATGACAAACACTTCCGGTCTTTGAGGAAAGAAATTGAAGAAGATATCAGAAGATGGGAAGATTGCCAACGCTTGTGTATCCAGTAGGATAACCATAGCAAAAATAGCCTTCTTACCAAATACAATCTGCAGATTCAAAGCAATTTCCACAAAAATTTCAGTTTTATTTTTATACAGAAAAATGAAATTGTTTTTCCTTATAATAATATCAATAAAGCAGAACAGGAACAAACTATCAAAAATCTGTCAAAACTTATAAAACATCTTTCAAAGAAATTAAAGACTTAAATACCTAGAAAGGTGTTCTATGTTCATGGAGTTGAAATTTAAAATTGGTATAATGCTGGCATGGCATTTTCTATAGTAACTATTCTACATAGATAAGAGTAGGAATGAAAACCACAGAAACAATTTTATCCACATCCAGCATGGGTGCCCAATGATTTTATTAGAATTACTTGCAGAAGCATGGGAAAATCTGGGGCAGTGACACCATCAATAAATCCCACCACCAGCATGGAGATTCCTGGGAATGCAACCGACTGAAGGTCCCAACTTCAAGTCTGTCATCAACCTGTACCTACCCCTATGACTATATGCAGCTAACTAGACATGAAGACATGCAGCTAGAGCTGAGCCTGGAAGGACTTTCAAGTAGAATCTCAGGGGTGAGTTTGTGACCTCCTCTGGAGTGGATGGTAATTACTTTTACCATAGACTTAGATATGGTATGTATTGTTGTCAATATTTCTTGGCTATGAATGTACCTTCTGTTGGTCATCACAATTGTTCTGATTCATGATAGTGATGGCCAATCCATGAGGGTATGTTTATAGTGCAACACATGAAAACACTCCCAGATTCTATTTTTCTAGTCCCTGTAAACCTTCATAAAGCCTGTGGTATCATTTTCTGTGGAAGTGTAAAACAACAACAAAGCCTATATGGGAAGCAAGTCATCCAGAACAGTCAAAAGACCTTGAAAATGAAAGACTAATTTGGAAGTCTCACATTACTCCATCTTAAAATTTAATACAAAAGTTCAATAATTAATGAAGTGGACTTCTTGTTGTTATTTTTATTTTTGTTTTTATTTTTCTTCCCTGAGACAGGGTTTCTTTGTGTTACCTCGACTGTCCTGAAATTTGGTCTGTAGATAAGGCTAGCCTTAAACTCAGTGATCTGAGTGCTCTACCACACCTGGCCCAATAAAATGTTTCAGTGTTGTAAAATAAAAATAAAGATCAATAAAATACTATTAACAGTCCATAAATATTTTACTTATATTTACATTCAGTTGACTTTTGACAAAGTTACAAAGTCAACAACACATAATACCATTTTCAAACAATTCTGAGACAGTCAAGATTCCATTTGCAAAACAATAATGTTGTATCTTAACTCACTGCAAATAAAATGAACTCATCATAGTACAAAGACATTCTCATAGTTGCTGTGAAAAAGGATCATAGTAGACAAGCAGAAGACACAGCCATTCTCCATGGGCAATTTCATAAGCCTGTTGAGGAATCCCAAACTGCCAGACTCTGATTAACCTGAGATCCTTGTAACCTGAGACCACAGAGCTATGACCAAGTTCTACATGCCCATTATTGACCAGGATTGAACTGAGAAAACAGGAATATTCTGATTTGCACAGCCTTGACTTTGATTGTAATTCCAGTACAATTCAAAAATACACACATAGGGGTCCTTGTTAACCTCTCAGAGGCCTGCCTGCCTTCTCTTCTTATAGCTTTACATTGTAGGTGGTCATGATGTCTTGTGTGATGGCGATTTTTGATTGTCAGCTTGATGACATTTGGAATGAACTACAAAACAGAAATGGAGAGCATGCCTGTGAGAGATTTTTTGTTTGGTTTAAAATGGTTGAATCCATTTTTAATCCAGACATTTGTGGTGATACTTTATTTGTGCTGAAATGTGATAATTTATTTGTATGTTAATAAATAAAGTTTGCCTGGAGATCAGAGGTCATAGTCAGCCATAAACAGAAGTCAGGCAGTGGTAGCACATGCCCTTAATCTGATCACATGGCAGGCAGAGTCTCTGTGTGTTCAAGGACACAACCAAGCATGGTGACACATGCCTTTAATCCCAGTATCAACCATAGAGACGTGGAGGTCTGTATAGACAGACAGTGGTGAGGAAGTGATGTGTCTGGGCTTACAGCCAATGAGAAGGCAGAACAGGAAGTCAATAAAAGCACAGATTAGACAGGAAAAGACTCTCTTGGGAAGCTACAGCAATGTGGTAAGCTAAGGTTAGTTGGCGGCTATTGCTCTGATCTCTATGGCTTGCACCCCTGTATTTGGCTCTGTGTTTCTTATTTAATAAGACTGTTCAGAAATTCATCTACAGATATTTGAGGTAGGACGATACATACCTTTAATCTAGGACACAGCTTCTGCTAAATATCTATATAAGGACATGGAAGAAGGATGATTTTGCTCTTTGCCTGTTTGCCCCCAACTTGCTAGCATGTCCATTCCTTCATTGGCATTATATACTACTTCTTCAGGATTCTAGAATATACTGAAGACCAGCTGAGACATCCAGCCTCATGGACTGAGCAACTAAGGGTTCTTAGACTTTCCATTCCCAGTCAGTCATTACTAGATTATCTGAACTGCAGCCTGTAAGTCATGCCTATATACACACTTTCTCTCTCTCTCTCTCTCTCTCTCTCTCTCTCTCTCTCTCTCTCTCTCTCTGTCTCTCTGTCTCTCTCTCTCTCTGCTTCTGCTTCTGCCTATATCTGTATCTATACACCAATATGTCTATATATATATCTACCTATCTATATCTACATATATTATATTACATATATATGTGTACCTATATAGAGAGATTCCTTTTATAAGTGGAGCATTGCTGTGACAGACCTTACCTTATTGTTTTTGAGAGGATTGTGGAAGGACTTTGGCACTTTGAACTAGAAATCCACTAAGTGTTGAGAGTTCAGCAGGCTGTTCTGTAGGAGCTTGGAAGACAAGATTGTTGATAACAGTGAAGAGGATGGAGGCATGGCTTGTGAAGTTTCAAGGGGAAGCAAATACTTTATCAATCCTTTTATGTGACAAATCTGTGGTATCTGGTCAGCTGGGGCTGAAGAATTAGCTGTTATTAACAAGATACCAGAATCACTCATGTAAAACATTTGCTTTGCTCAGACAATGAATGTTTGTTAGGTTGGACCTAAAGAATCTTCTGTCATTAAGAAGAGACCAGCATCCTTTAGGTGAAATCTTCTGGGAAGTGGGTTCTCAAAGCCAGCACACAGAAATTTTGTTCCAGAGGCAGCCAAGGTTATACCTCATGCTGGCAGCCAAACTTGGTAGTGTAAGAGTCACCCAGGTGGTATTTGTTTTTAAAGCATAAAGTGGTCATGGAGAGCAGGTGAGACTTGGCAGTGCTTGGCTGTGCTGGGATCCCTGAAGAGAGCCCAGGAGACACTATTGGTGAAAGCATAACCCAGTTGCAGCAAGGGGTCCCAGAAGTTTTGGAGATGCTGGTACCATGGGATGACCACCAAGAACAGCAGCTGCAGTGGAGTGGAGCCAGCAGAAGTCTAGAAGACAAGCTGTGTATCCTGCAGAGGACAGAGCCACAGAAGTGAACCAAGTCATTTGGAGAAGCCCAAAATCCCAGATAATGGAATATAGGGTTATTTACACTTTTGGCATTTGGATTTTCTTTGTTCCAATTGTGATTATGACCTGCTTCTCTGGTCCCGATGTAAGAAAATATTTATCTTAATTTTGATTTTTACAGAAGCCCACAGTTGGAAGACTGAATTTTAAAAGAGATTTTTGGATTTTTAAAGTTCCTGGATTTTAATGTGCTTGAATTTGTAAAGACTATGGGGCATTTAAAGTTATATGTTTTATATTGTCATTTTATTATTAACAATACATCCTCGGGATAAATGAGAAAAGAAAGAAATTAATTGAAGAGTGATATGTTTGTGTGCCAAGTTGACAAGGAGTCAGCTGTGCTGGTTACTTTTATGTCAACTTTATACAATCTAGAGTTATCCAAAAGGAGGGAACCTCAATTGAGAAAATACTTCCATAAGTTCAGACTGTAGTCAAACCTGTAAGGCATTTTCTTAATCAGTGATTGATGGGTTAGAGCCCAGCACATTGTGAGTGGCACCATCCCTAGGCTGATGAGTGTAGATTCTACAAGAAAGCAGACTTAACAAGCCAGTAAGCAAACATACCTCAGTTGCCTCTTCATCAGTTCCTGCCTCTAGGTTCCTGCCATGTTTCAGTTCCTGCACTTACTGCTATTGAAGATGAACTTTCACTTGGGACCATGAGTTAAATAAACCCTTAACTCCCCAATTTGCTTTTGGTCATGGTGTTTCAACCCAACACTAGTAATATTAACTAACACAATTTTGTTGCCAACATTATACACCTGAGGGGGGGCGGGAAGCACTTCAATTGAGTAATTCCCTCTGTGAATTGTCTTGTGGGTATGTTTGTGGAACATTTTCTTAGTTGACATGGGAAAGCCCAATCCATGGTGAGTAGTGCCACACCAAAGCAATATAACAAATTCCAGGATAGCCAGGGCAACACTGTGAGATCTTGTAAAGAAACAGGATAACTAATAATTTATTATTTTATTTTTATATTTAGCTTTGCACCCTGTATATGATGATGTACAATTTGATGGGGTATTTTAAACTCTAAGGTAATAATGGCTGAAATACTAAGGTACTAATGAGAAGGTGGGGAATAGCAGAGATGGGTAGATTTTTGTGTCCACAGGACACTGACCAGCCTGCAAGTACAGACACTGAGTGGGCAGGGGCCACACCAGTATTCAGAAAGCAGAAGCAAGTGGATTTCTGTGAGATGCAGGCCTCAGGAAAGAGATAGTGATAAGTACTGGGAATGATGTCAGTAACTTAGAACACACAGTGTCCACGAGAATATAAAATGGGGCAGTAGTTTTTAAATATAATTTATGTATTCTCTAAGTGTTTAATACAGTAAGGATGAGATCTGGCAAAGTCACTCTTAGGTGCATATCTATGGTAAGTGATAACATATCACATAGAAACATACAAATTGAGTTTTCACTATATTATTATTTTTAGTATCAAAAAATAAATTCAAGGAATGGTGTTGTAGAATATTATTTCAAGGTGTGCTACTTTTGTTTATGTTTTATTTGTTTAACTCTTGAAGCTGTGTTACTGTGCATGTCTAAAATACCTGATGCTCTAATAAAGAGCCAAATGGACAATACTGAGGCAGAATAAAGGATAGGTGGGCCTATCATTTATATAGAAGGAGAAATCTGGGAGGAGAAAAGGAAGAAAGAGCAAGAAATGAAGGAGAGGAGGATGCTAGGGGCCAGCCACATAGCCAGCCATGGAGAAAGAGTGAAAGTAAGATATGCAGAAGTAAGAAAAGGAAAAAGCCCAGAGGCAAAAGGCAGACAGGATAATTATAAGTTAAGAAAAGCTGAAAAGAAACAAGCCAAGCTAAGGCCAGGTATTTATAATTAAGAATAAGCCTCTGTGTGTGTGTATTTATTTAGGAGCTGGGTGGTGGGCTTCTGAAAAGAGCCAAAAAAACAAAAACAAACAAACAACTTAGTGGATAAAATATGTGCTGTGGAAATATAAGGACCTGGCTTCAGATCCCCAGAATGGGTGTAATAACCAAGTATAGGGACATTACACATAACCCCAGCACTAGCATGAGCCAGGCAACTCTCTGTGGCTTGTGACATGGCTACCTTGCCTATCCTATTTAATGAGCTTTAGGCCAATGTGAGACATTGTCTCAAAAAACAAAACAATCAAACAAACAAAGTTTATTGATCCTGAGGAATGAGAGCAAAGTTTGTCCTCTGGCCTTCACAAAAACATAGCCCAAGCCATGAGCTCCTGGTGCAGTGAGAGACTTTACCTCAAAAACTAAGTTGAAGCAGTACAGAAAAGGAAGACAAGCAACATTAAGCTCTGGCTTTCAAATATGCACACTGAACACATTGAAAAATTCACCAGACAAACATATGCACATACCACCACACACACTATAAAGAAGAAATTTTCTTACTGACTGGTAAGTAAAATAAATATTCCATCTTTACACCGTGAAGCTTTTTTTTTTTTTTTGGTATCAAGCAGAGTAATGTGTCAATACACAGTATATATATATACACCATATACATACTTTGAGAGAATTCTAAAGTGAGTAGTTCACTCAGCACATGCACTGTATTTTCCATTAAAAGTAACAGGTACAGTGTTAGAAACTAAATTAGTGCTTCCCAGGGATAGAAGAAAGGGCACAAAGAAAACAGGAATTATATGTGATTATAGGGTACAAGTTTTACAAAACCTATACTTTTTGTGGCTTTGAAATTAAACAAAAATTCAGTTAATTAACTGGTCCCTCTCCCCAGGCAAAGCTAAACTATGGCAAGTAATAGAGTCTCATTCAGACTCTCCTGGGTTCTTACCTCTAGCTGTTTTTATGCTACCAGTTTTCTGTCTAGATGTATTTTGTTTGTTTGTTTGAGAAAAAAAAAAGGCCCAAGGAATTCAGATCTAACTTGGAGAAAATAATTCCCACCACAGCTTTGGCGGATGAGCTCTTTCGACAAAGGCCGGTGGAAGGGCACTTCCTGGAGCCGGGTCAGCTCACAGTTAATTGACTCATTTTCATCTCATCCTACATTCCTTTGTTGATGGACATTATTGAATGCGTTACCCCTATTTTCTGAGAACAGCAAGCGATATTTATAAATATTAGGAAATGCTTTTGAGGCCACCTTACAAACTGACAATGAAGCAGTATGGTTTTGTATTTGGAGCCAAGGAGCACGGTGGAAGTCACTCCCACCATGCAGGTGGCACCCATGTGGACAATTGTGTTATTAAAGGGGGAAGGGAGAGGGGAAGAGAGAAGGAGAGAGAAGGAGAGAGGGGGGCAGGGAGGAGGTGTGCACGCCCTGGTGACAAGAAAGGAAGAAGAGAGAGAAGGGGGAGGGGTAAAGAGGACTTTATGTAAGAGGACGCTGTCAGGATGCTGGGCAGGTCCCCAAGGGCCAGGTCTGAATGCTAACACACAGCACCAGCTCTCTTAATCCACTAACTGACAAACATCCCCAGTTCCCCAAGTGTCACAAAGCCATTACCTCTAGGCAAGCTGATTGAGTCTTACTGCTTTTTGTAGTTCATGCAAAGTTTTTTTTTTTAATTATGTGTATGTATTTGCATATCTGTATGTCTGTGTGTGTATTGCTTAAGTGTGGGTGCTGTAAGAGGCCAGAAAAGGGCCTCGGATCCCCTAAGAGTTGGGGATGCAGGCAGTTGTACATAGATTAAGTGCTGGGAAGATTGAGTCCTCTGGAAAAGCAGCAGGTGCTCTTCTCCATTAAGCCAAGTCTCCAGCTACTGTCATTCATTTAAAGTTGTAACTAACTGTGTCTCATTCACAAAACAGCTTTTCCACTTAGCTAACTGGAAACATTTACATATGTACTTTAAATATATATATATATATATATATATATATATATATATATATATATATATATATAATACTTTGTACACTTTAAAACTCTTTCCTTTTTTTTTAAGCCAGTAAGTGTTTGCTTTAATTTGTTTGTATGTCTTCCAAAGAAAGGTTAATTAGTGTGCGAAAGTAATTTTCCAGTTTTACTGAGGGAGGAATATGTGTTAAAGTAATTAAATGATCAAGTCACGAAAATTGCTCTAATTTCATTTAATTACTAAAAATTTTTTGATATATATATATACCCCAAACTTGAACAAGTGTTTGTAAGTGATGATTTTCCCTCAATAATGTATGAAGAAAAATGAACTATAGAAAGTCCACAGGCTGGGCATAGTGCCCAAGACTTGAAAGGCCAAAATAGGCAGATCTCCTGAGTTCCAGGCCAGCCTAACCTACAAGGCAAGTTTCAGAACTGAGCTACACAGAGAAACCCTGTCTGAGAATACAAAAAACAAAAAAAAAGAAAGAAAGAAAGAAAGAAAGAAAGAAAGAAAGAAAGAAAGAAAGAAAGAAAGAAAGAGAGAAAGAGAGAGAAAGGAAGAAAGAGAGAGAAAGGAAGAAAGGAAGGAAGGAAGGAAGGAAGGAAGGAAGGAAGGAAGGAAGGAAGGAAGGAAGGAAGAAAGAAAAACAAAGGTATCCACTTAGATTTTGTTTTAGACAGATCTTACTATGTAGTTCAACATAGCCTCATTAATGGGAAGACTGAAGTTTCTCTGTTTGGATTGTTAGTCTCGTCAATAAAAGAATCTACAAATAAGACTCAAAAGAAAAAAAAGAAATGTTAATTGGCAGTTTTATACTCTGAGAGAAAACATAAACAAAAACAAAAACCAAACAAAATCAGCCTGACTTCTTAATAGAACCTAGGACCACCAACACAGGAATGGCCCCACCCACAATGGGCTGGGCCCTCCCCACTTAATCACTAATTTAAAAATGCCCTCCAGGCTTGCTTACAGCCTGATCTTATGAAGGTATTTTCTCAGTTTGATGTTCCCTCCTCTCTAAAGATTCTAGTGTGTATCAAGTTGACATGAAACTAGTCAGTGCATTAACTATGTGACTTTTTTCACTATTGCTTCATGATGCAACTACACGTTACTTTTTCACCTATTCTTTCTGTTGCTACTGATGTTGTCAAGGTCATAGTAAGCCTAACATGCTGGAATTGGCTGCTCACCCTCAATACCCCACCTGAACATACAAATACTAGTGAAAAGTAGAAAAAGAAGGTTCATTTTCAGAAGAGGAACAGAGTCCAGGGAATCTCTCAAGGGGGCATGACAAGAGGTTCAGTATTAAACAGAAAGAAAGAGGTGTATATAGCTAATCCGTTCTTGTCCAGGTCTCACGTGTCATTGGCCCATCATTGCCTTGGCTCCAATCAGCCCATATAAGTGATCTGACAAGTTGTGAGAACTGTGTGGCTTTCTGCAGATGGCTTGTTGAACACAGCTTCTTAGGCTGCTGGGACCCCAGCTTTTGTCCTAACAACTCCAGTAGCAAGCAGGAAAGGCAACTGGATCACAAGTCTTTCTCATGCCCCCCGATTTTTGCCTGTCTTTCTATCTTACCCCTTTTACATTAGGACGAGAAACAGATAATGACACCTGGTTCCGAGTCAGCTGCAGGGTGGTAAAAAGAGCATCAGGTCTAAGTGGAGAGAACAGGGTTAAGGGGCAAGGTGAATGCACATCAAACAGTCCTTGTTGAAGTGTGGTCCCGTCCATCACTGTCTGGGTTCTGATTCTGTAGGGTGGTCTAAGGAATTCCTTTCTGGTGAATGAGGCAGAACAATTGCTGGGACATGATTAATTCTGCTTCAGAGCTTTACCCTCATGGAGATTACCATGCTCTGGCCCCAGCAGCTGGAGGGTCTATGCTCTGAGATTTTGTTACTCCTGGAGATGAGCTAGGTTAAACATACACTTCTAGGATGACTAGAGACTGAACACCAGGTGACCTAAATTAAAGGCGACAGATACAAAATGAATGCAAAAGATGCTAATCTTCCCTTTTGTTTTTAGTTACCTTGTGAGGAGTTTAGTTACCAAATGAGGAGTCAATGCTTTTTAGGAAAAGCAGCTTCTAAGTACCCACTTAAGAAAGATTGTGCTCCTTGGTGGCAGATGGTCTTCAAGTAGAATATCTGGATTATGTTTCTTATTTGCTACAAAGTCCTTGCCATATTTCTTCATCTATTTAATTAAATAAATGTGTGTATGTGTTTGGAGTGGGGCTGTGTGCACATGAGTGCAGTGCCTGCAGGGGACAGAAGAGGGCAGCAGTCTCCCTGTAGCTGGAGTAAGAGGAGATTGTGAGGAGCCTGAATATGGATGCTGGGAAGAGAACTTAGGTTCTCTGCAAGAGCCATCTCTCGATCCCCATAACTGTACTGTAGCTGAACCTTCAGTTTATGACTGACACTTTCTGAAAATTTCTTGATAAATTTGATATAATTTTCCAATGCATATGTACCCAGTGTGTGCTAGAACTGACTTTTTGGGCTCTAAGGACTTATTGCAAGATTTTTCATTAATTTTTGCTGGTTTTGTTAACCTATTGGAAGATTACACTTACTATAATCAATGTACTTATACCACCAATTCTGGTAAAACACTACAAATTAGATGTATTTTTTAATTTTTAAAATTTTTTTAATAAACCCAGAAAGCCCTTTTTAAGCAACATCCCATTGCTGTAAGTCTAAGAAGTAATGAGAGATGAAGATTCTTATGGAATATTTAAGATTTATTAAGATTTTTAAATATCCCATTTTTGTTCAGTTTGTGATTTTATAATAAATGACCTACGCAACTGTACATCTTATGAACACATATATCATTATTACTATTATTGGAAAAACTACAAAAAAAGAATCATTTCACCGAAGATGTGCAAGTTAAGTGAGTGTATTAACTGGGCAGATATGGACTATGATCGGCAGATGCCATGATGGAGGCTCATCTTGAGATGATTCAGTTTCATCCTATAATCACATTTTTTCTTCCAAAAATATTTAAAATCAAAGGCAATTTTTACTTACAACTTTGCAGGGATTAGGTAAATTTGGATCCTCTCATCCTCAAACCACATACTTCACATGCGTCCTTTTAATTTGAAGACATCTCTGAGATGAACAAAACAAGTAAAACAGCTCATCACGTTTAATTTAATTTAAAGCTTTGCTTAATCTTTTCACCTGAGTACAAATTGTACCAATTAAACAATGTAACTTCAAAAGCCATGAACTCAAATATAAGCATAACCTATATATATATGTGTGTGTGTGTGTGTATGTATGTATATGTATATATGCGTGTGTATGTGTATATATATGTATATATATATACATATTCATGGATGATGGCTTATGGTTAAACCCATGCATTTATTGTGTCTCTTTGTCTTTCATTCCTTGTTGTTCTTGTTTTGTTCTTTTCTATTACAGAGTCTCGCGTGCTCCAAGCTGTTCTTGAACACTTTATATTGCCAAGGGTACCCTAAATCTTCTTATTCTCCTGCCATCACCCTCAGCTCAAGTGCAGAGATTACTCAGCATATGAGATATGGGGTTCAGAGCCCAGAGTTTTGGGAATGCTAGAGAAGCATTTCACCATCTGAGCTTCATCCCTGCCCTGTCCTCACTTTTTCTTTCTTTCTTTCTTTCTTCTTCTTTCTTTCTTTCTTTCTTTCTTTCTTTTTCTTTCTTTCTTTCTTTCTTTCTTTCTTTATTTCTTCTCTCTCTCTTTCTCTCTCTCTCCCTCTCTCTCTCTCTCTTCCTTTTTGTCTTAGTAATCCATTGGCAGATAAGCTAAGATTACTTTTCTGGGGAGTGTTGCGAGGTTTTGTCAGTTTCCTCATTACCTTTTCATGTCCTGGTATTGTGTTTTACAACAATATTGCTAGCTGGCTTCTGAGAGTCACAAATATGCCCTCGTGTTCCATCATGTTTCTTAGGGAACACTACATAATGAATGAACCAATGTAGCTAAATAGTTACTGTTGTAGAATATTCCTTTACAGTGTAAGATATATCACTGTGGTTGGTTTAATGAAAAGCTGAATGGCCAATAGCTAGGCAGAAATTCTAGGCACAAAGGATGCTGGGAGGAAGAAGGGATGAGATGCCAGGAGACACAGAGCAAGCAACATGGGCATTACAAAGTAAATGTAACTAAGCACATAAAAGAATGAAGATGAAAAGATATGGGTTAATTTATATTATGAAAGCTAGTTAGAAACAAGCCTAAGCTATCAGCCAAACTTTTGTAATTAATAATAAGCCTCTGTGTCATTATTGGGGAGCTGACAGTCCCAACAAAAAAGTCCAACTGTAAGTTACTATTTTCTGAAGGGCTCACCATGGTTCTGTTTGTTTTTCACCAAGATCCAAAGATAAATGAAAAGTACAGTAAACTCACCAGTTGAGGAGCACAACTGAGCAAGGGCAAGGACTTGCTCAACGATTAAAAGGCAGACCATTCACTCATATTTGCATATGTATGCATGTGTATTCATTTGTGTGAATGCATGTATCCATGTGGGTGGACTTGTGTGCTTGTGGAGGTCAGAGGACAACCTTGGATGCCTTGGATATTGTTCCTTAGGTGTCTTCCACATTTTGCTTGATACTGTATATATCATTGATCTGAAGTTGGCCATGTGTACCAGCATAGCAGAAGACTAAATTTCCTGGAATCTATCTGTCTTCACCCTCCATCTCTTCACCACATGTGTTACAAGCATGTGCCACCACACATAGCTTTTTATGGGAGTTCTGGGGTTCAGACTCACTGGCCTCACTTACGGGGGCCAGTGCTTCATGGACTGAGTCATCCAGCGAGCCTCTCCCCTTAGCTTTGACACTGCTTTTCACAGAAGCTTCTGAACCACTCAGGACTTCCTCTCAGCAACACAGATGTAGACATCTCAACTACATAAGCTATCTGTCCTTGTCCTAACTAACGACTGTGTGGATCCCCACAGAAAGTTAAACATTCTCCACTCAACTGTGGATGAAAATGCCAGATAATCTTTCAAACACACACACAGAGACACACACAGAGAGAGAGAGAGAGAGAGAGAGAGAGAGAGAGAGAGAGAGAGAGAGAGAGAGAACACCTTTTTGGAAAAACTGAACCACACACACATTGCATTTTGTAGTGAGCAGCATGGATCATAAGCATTTTGGGAGAGAATTTCCAGTCTCAATGTTGCTGCAAAGCACAGGACCTGTAGAATTATGGATTTATGCTGCTCAAAAGTATCATAATTTCTACAAATTGTCTTTCCTGTTAGGTTTTACTGCAATTTTGTAATAGAATTTATAAATAAAAAATGAGGCATACAATATATGGTGGTACAGTCTTAGATGGTAGGTGTGACTTCATTGGCAGCCAATCAGTGACTTCTCTAAGCAAAACTCAGAGCTCCACAGTTAGGACCATTGAAAACTCTATATTGAGATTTGAGCACATCCATATTCTGTATTCTCTCTCTCTCTCTCTCTCTCTCTCTCTCTCTCTCTCTCTCTCTCTCTCCATAGATAGATAGATAGATAGATAGATAGATAGATAGATAGATAGATAGATAGATAGATAGATAGAGATAGAGAGATATAGAGAGATATAAAAGATATTATAAATATTACCAGGTAAGACAAAGAAACTATTAAGTCTAAAACATACTTGCTTTGCCTTATACTGTAAAGACTGAATTTAAAAAACAAAAACTCTCAGATCATGCCTATTTTGTCAAAATCACATTTTTTTTTAATTATAGCTAAGAAAAACAGTTGATGAATGATGGACCAAAACTATGTCATCAACTATCTTTAAGAAATGAGTTTTCGCCGGGCGGTGGTGGCGCACGCCTTTAATCCCAGCACTCGGGAGGCAGAGCCAGGCGGATCTCTGTGAGTTCGAGGCCAGCCTGGTCTCCAAAGCGAGTTCCAGGAAAGGCGCAAAGCTACACAGAGAAACCCTGTCTCGAAAAACCAAAAAAAAAAAAAAAGAAATGAGTTTTCTAACAACTGGCTTCTCACATTACTGGGCTCATGTTTTTCCTTATGTCCCATCCAGGCTTCCAGTGTGCTCAGTCATCTTTGGAAAGCCAAAGCCCACTGGCAGACCCGTGACTAGGTGTAGTATTTTTCCTGTCCATGGTGTTTTGCATCATTACCTGGTTTATTAATTAATTTATTTTTATATCTTCCTGTTTGTAATGTTTGTTAATCTTTAAATATGAGTTTTGAGAGCTGGGATGTAGCTCAGCAAGAAAGGGACTTGTCTAGCATGCATAAGGCCATGGGTTTGATGCTAGCTCAGCATTAAAAATGGACATAAGAGTGCATGTCTCTAGTCCTAATACTTGGGATGTGAAGACAAGAGTACCAGTCTTAAGAAAACCAAAAGAAAGAAAAAAGACATTAAATGCATGAGTGGGTGAATGGAAAGAACATTTATGAATTAGGGGGTGTATGAATAAAATGCTTGTGTGTTAATGGCTGAATGGATGGAACAATTAAAAGGCCTGGTTCTGTTGTGTCTCTTTCCTTCCTTAAACACACAGACAAATGGACAAAGATCTATGGAAGGAGAAATGTTTAATTTTCTCATTGATTTGACTAAAAACTAATAAAAACAACTTAATGGAGTGTGGGGGGGGTGCTATTCTGGTTCACCGTCTTGAGACATAGTCCATCACAGCAGGGAAGACATGGAGGTGGAGGAGCAGCTTGGCTTACATCAGTGACCAGAATGCAGAGAAAGTCCATCTCCTGTTCTCCTTTCTAATTGGTCCAGACCCCAGGTCACAGGCTGGTGCAATTTATTCTGGGTTTTCATTCTTCTGCAGTTAAATAATTCTGGAAATGCCCTTGCAGATACCCCCCCCCCAGAGATGCGCCTCATTAATACCCTAGGTGTTCCTTAAGCTAATCAACTTGATAGTAGAAATTAATCATCACAGAAGGCAAGAAGAAGGATGAGGAGAAGGAACAGTAAAGGGAGGAAATGGGGCATGAAGCAAATAAGAAAGCAAAGGAGGAAATTGGGGCTGAGTAGAAGGCTCAGTAGACTAAAGTACTAGCCACACAAGCTTGATCAACATAGTCCAAACTCCAACTCATTTCTTGAAACCTATGTAAGAGGCCAGATGTTGTTGCATGGGCCTGTAATCCCAGGATTCCTTTGGTTAAACGGGACGCAGAGAACTTAGAACTGCCACAAAGCTCACAGACCGGCTAGTCTGGAGTGTGCAGTGCAGCAGAAGAAACAAAAAGAGACCTGACTCACAAACGGGAGATGAGAACCAAGTCCTGATAGTGTCCCCTCATTGCCACGTGAACTGTGGAACACACATCCATACATACCATACATACATCACACATACACACACATCACACATACACACACATCACACATACACACATTACACACACACATACACACACACACACATACACACACACACACACACACACAGGGAGAGAGAGAGAGAATAATAGAAAGACAAAGACATAATTGGACATGCCTATCTTCAATGAGAGAGTCTTCAGGTTATTTCCATATGATAAAGCTATAAGAAGTGATTTAGAGGCCTATGGAAGGCTTGGGATCATTTTGAACACCTTCTTATTGGTAAGTTTCTGCTAGGAAGCATAAGTGAGATTGTGGTTCTCTCTGCAGCCCCATGACCACAAGACAAAAAGGAAGAGCAACTGCACTGCAAAGACATCCTCAAATTAAATGAGAAATTGGAGAACTAAGTTTTGAAGAAATACAATGAAAAGAAATTTGTTAGTGGAATGTCTCTTGCTATGTCCGATAGGAAAACTGTGTATCAAAAGGCCATATAGATATCTGGGACTGGTTAGGTCAGTTGGTAAACTGTCTTTTAAATATGAGGTCTTGAATTTTATCCTTAGAGGCCATATTTTTTTTTTTTTTTTTTTTGGTTTTTCGAGACAGGGTTTCTCTGTGTAGCTTTGCGCCTTTTCCTGGAACTCACTTGGTAGCCCAGGCTGGCCTCGAACTCACAGAGATCCGCCTGGCTCTGCCTCCCGAGTGCTAGGATTAAAGGCGTGCGCCACCACCGCCCGGCTAGAGGCCATATTTTTAAAAGCCTGGCTTAGTGGTACACATTTGTAATCCCAGTTCTGGAGCAGTGATGATAGGTGGATTTATGGGGTTTGCTCAATGTGGTGGTTTGAATGAGAAATATCCCACAAAAGCTCACATATCTGAACACTTGGTCTACAGTTCATGGTGCTATTTGGGGAGGTTTTGGACACTTGAGAAGGTAGGACATCACTGGGAGTTGACTTGGAGCCTTTTCAGCCTTGACCCCCTGCTGATCTCTTTTGGCTTCCTGTGAGTGGATGAAAGGTGATAAGTCAGCTTCCTGCTCCTGCCAGTATTGTTTCCTCCCTAATGGTCTTTCTGTCTCTGAAATTAAAACAAAACCTTTATCTCTTAAGTGACTTTTGGACAGGGGATTTTATCGAAGCAACCCAAAAGTAACCAATACAAGGACTAAGCAGCTGATGCTACCTAGTGAGATACAGGCTAGTGAGAGAAACAAGGTGGACAGTGCCCAGGGAATGAGAAAAGACAGCTGAAATTTTCCTTTTGTCTTCACGTCTACACCTACCTGCAGGAGCACCCACACATACACACTTATACATACACCCTAGGACACAATGAACACACGAACGTGGTGTAGGTGTTTGCACATAGACTGCTTTACAGATTTTAGGGCTAGTCTTTTGGTATTGTAGTCAGACTGTACTTTGAAATGGTCTCTATTTTTGTTCCCAGGAGAGTTCAGTGGATTCTCAGCTTTAATATTCCTAGACATAAACATGTCACCTCCCAAGTTAATTCCCTCACATACTTTCAAACATATAAGCATTCATTATGAATATGGTAGATTTTTTTTCCCGAGACAGGATTTCTCTGTGTAGCTTTGCGCCTTTCCTGGATCTCACTCTGCAGACCAGGTTAGCCTCGAACTCACTAAGATCTGCCTGCCTCTGCCTCCCAAGTGCTGGGATTAAAGGCGTGTGCCACCATCGCCCGGCCAAATATGGTAGATTATAGCCCTTGACACAGGGATTAAAAATCCAGTTTCATTTGAAGTGCCTCTGATTTCCACATGGAATAAACTACATGATGTATGGTTTAAAGAGCTATCAATGTCTACCTTTGTAATTTTATTAACATTATTCTTATGTATATCTTTTTCAAGGGCCTGCAAAGTCACCAAGCCTAATGATCTAAATTGGATCCCTGAGATTCACAGAGTAGAAGAGAACAAAGTCCTAGAAGTTGTCCTCTCTGACCTCCATACATGTGCTGTGGAATAAATAGATGAAACAAACATAATAGCTCAATGCTAAACTTTGCCATAATATTCGCTGCTACTCTTAGCAAGCTGAGTGCCTGTGGTGTGGGTGGGTTAATGTAAGTATGGTCTACTGATGCTGCTCCTAGACCTCTTTGCAGCTAGAGTAGAAGAACCAGGGATGGAATTGGTACCTAGCTCACTCTCATGCCCTGTGGATCACTTCATATACAGCTTTGAAGACATAATCACTAAAAATAAGCAATAAAGTGACAACAAAACATTGGTTTGTTTTGTCTTAGTGATTTGAGAATGGTCATCATAGGTACAGTGGAACAGTGGACAGGGTGGGGTTATAGTCATCAGGTAAATTTTTGCTGCGCATGCATGATGACCAGAGTTCAGAGTTCAGAACTCACATAAGTGCCAGGAGTGATGGCTTTTTCCCAGTTCCCAGGATGCAGAGACAGAGGATCCTTGGAGGAAGCTTGCTAGCTAGACTAGCTAAATCAGTGGACTGTAGGTAAAAGAGAATCTTACCTTATGTGTGCATAAAAGTGATTAAAAATGATGTCGGCCAGGCGGTGGTGGCGCATGCCTTTAATCTCAGCACTCAGGAGGCAGAGCCAGGCAGATCTCTGTGAGTTCGAGGCCAGCCTGGACTACCAAGTGAGTCCCAGGAAAGGCGCAAAGCTACACAGAGAAACCCTGTCTCGAAAAACCAAAAAAAAAAAAAAAAAAAAAAAAAAAAAATGATGTCTAAGGTCAACATTTGGTCTCTGTATCCACATGCAGACTTGTCTATTTATACCTGAATAATACATAATACTTTTACTTACACATAAACACACATACACACATGTGCAACACATACACACACATCCTCTATTATTTGTACACTCTATATTTAATTGCTCGTGTGTGTGTGTGTGTGTGTGTGTGTGTGTGTGTGTGTGTGTGTGATGTTCAACCTCATGAATGCCAGCAGAGAGCTTCAGGTTTCCTGGATCTGGAGCTACAGGCAGTTGTGAACTACTTGTTTTGGGCTCTGGGACTTGCTCTCAGCATCTTTGCAAGGGTCATAACTACTCAGCCATTTTGCTAATCTCAGAATTAGTGCTTTTCAAGTATCCTTGAACAAGCAAGTGGTGGAGAACACATGTGAACACATCCGTATTTAAATAGTTAACTCTGTAAAGTGGAAAAAGACATTTTCTCCTATGAAAGGGGGACATAAAATGGTCATTTTTGCTGAAAGTGTTATCACACTTGAAACCAAAATTACCATCTGCCCGTATTCTTTTAATGAACAAAAGTGTTTAAGAAAACTATAAATTATATAGCTGTAGCAAGAAAATAGAACCAGCCATGCTGCAATGCTCCAGCTGTTTGGGGCTCTCTGTCATTTCCAAATATTTTGTTTTGTTTCCCCCACAAGTATTTGTATTTGTTTAAATAGTGTTCATCGTAGTGCTGATTGAAAGCACACATTGCACTTCTTTCAAACCTGTGATTATGCATCCTTTGTGCTGGATTCTATTTGGTTGTCAGATAAAGCCGTACTTCTGTGGAGCCGTCTTTGTACTGGAAGACAGAAAGGATAGCAGGAGTTTTGTCTGCTCTTACAAAACACTCTGAATCTCACTTCCCACAGCTCACCAACCCCCTGCTGTGGATTGTAACATCGCATCCTCTTATTTCTATGTGTGTACCTCCCCCGCAAAAGTGTTTGCATTCTGTGCTGAGGGTCAGCTATGGTTGAGCACTTACTTGCCTAGCATGTGTGAGGCCCTCATTTCTATCCACAAATAAATGTTTTCTTTTTCTTTCTGTTGTTTTCATATTTGCATAATTTCCCTAAAACGAAAGTACAATTCGAAAAAGATTAATTTATTTTGGCTGTCAGAGCAGAGTATGACTAGCTGGCTTCATTGGCAAAAACACTGCTTGGCCCTATCAAACCTCTGGGGTTTCTTTCCATTCCATGCATTTTTAGTGGATTGATGATGGTGAACTGAGTAAATAGACATGTGTTAATCAACTTTTTATCACTATAACTAATACCTGGGGAACTGTGTTTACAAAAGGAAGAGTATGAACCAGGGAGATGGCTTCGTGTATAGAGCCCATGCGATTCAATTGTGAAGACTGGGCTTTGGATCCTCAGCATTTATGTAAGTGCTAGATGGGTGTGAAGGCACATCTCTAACCCCAGCAGTGCAATCCCCACCTTTAGAAGCAGTAGATCCTTTAGTCAAAACAGTAACCACATGCACCCACACACGTGAATATACACACCACACAGACTCACCCCACACTCACACATATACCATAAAGACACAGAGTTACATACATATACCACACACCAAACACGTATGGACTTGCACCACATACACACACACACACACACACACACACACACACACACACCACTGTAGCCATAAGTTTTCTCAGGTCCCACCAGGCCCCGTGGTCCCACAGCCACTTATAAAATAAAATAATCGCTCAGAAGCTTAATATTATTTACAAACTATATGGCCTATGGCAGACCTCTTGGTAGCTAGCTCTTATATCTTAAATTAACCCATTTCTATTAATCTATGTTTTATCACATGTTTCGAGGCTTTACTGGTCTGCTGGTATGTTGCTCCTTAGGTGGCATGCAATTGTTAATTAATATGAAGCCTCTGAATGATTACTTTATAAGCAGCTGTGGGACTGCAGGGTCAGGCTGGACCAGCAGAACCTTCCAGCTACATTTGGCTACCCAGTGTGTTGGCTCGAGTTTCCACCTAAAATCTGAGAGAACTTAAGAAGAGATTCTAAAACAGAGCCAAAAACAGTTTCCTACTTCATTTCTCATGCAGGGTGTGGTACAGAAGATGCCATGGTACAGAGATGCCACAGTATCCAGGCTTGAGAATACCATGGCAGATTCCTGCATTGGTATACAGAGCTGTCTCCAAGCTGTGCAACACTCTGCATAGTGGATTTAGCTTTTACTCCCAAAGACAAAAAGGGTTTATGGGCCAGCTGTATCCTACATGATGGCAGCATGGACTGCAGAGTTGGTGAGATAAACATGACTCTCCTGGGTACCTCCACCATGTTGGGAAGCTAAAGTGGATGGAGTCAGCAGCCAGGGCTGCCACTTCAATCTTAGCCATGCTGTAGTTTGCAATGATCAGAAAAGGATTGTAGATACACAAAAGACAGATTCAGATGAAATAAACCTCTAAATGGTTTACAATATGTGTAAAAAAAAATGTATGTAGGCTTGGAAGAGAGAGGAAAAGGAGAATAGACAGTTACATAAAGAAATAGATAGTTTTAAAATATAAAGTCTTTAAAGAGACAGTTAAGGTAATACAAAAATAAGCCATGTAAAGATGGAAATTACACAGAGAATCTAGATTATATTGTCTTTGGGATTTTTAACTGCAGAAAGACATTTGATTGTAAAGGCTGCTGAGTTAAACCAATATGCATTTAAAGGAATCTTGACTTCAAAATTTATGTCTAAGGATACGTTACTTTGGAAAAGAGGTTCTGCTTTTGTTTCCATAGAAGATGAGAACCTATGGATTGCTTCCAGGCTAACATGGTTTGATCAGGCAAGACATCCTGAAAGGTCTCCATTGGCACCATGGCCCAGATGATCCAACATCCAAAGTCAGTTTCAAAGCAGCTGGCTGAGATGATCCATCCTCACAGACTACAGCCAAGATTTAACTATAATTCTTAATTTTCTCAGGATCCCCATCAGATTATCAGAACCCCCAACCAGCAGGAAGTAGTAAGAGAAGCAATGCCCAAATTCCCAAAATATTGTTTATGAATTTTTTTTATTTAAAGGGGGTTGATTATAAATGTAATACCTTTCTAAAGAAGAAAAGGAGATATTATAGATATGATAGGATGAAAGGGTAGATTATTGAATCTGGCTTTAAAGAACAACTTGTTTAAAATGTTTTATAATGTTACGGATTTTAGTTTATTGATACAAATTTAAAGTTAATTTTGTTGTACTATATATATATATATATATATTTCTACTTTTGTTTAAGGTGTTATGTTTATGCAACTCATTTAAAATTGTAATGTATAATTAAGAAATACAAATTAACAATTAATTAGCTATGATAATCACACAGTCATGTTAGTTTTCTAGGTATACATAGATATATTTTAATTAGGTAGGTAGTCTTCAAACACTTCAAAGACCTACAGAATATGGCATTTAAAATGTTTTAAAAACTTAGAATTTCTGGACAATGAGACATGTCTGCTCCTGGCAGCACCAATTTACTTCAAAGAAGACGATGGGTGTCAAAGACACTCCCTATGGAGTTTGCTTCTTTATGGCCAAAGTTAGTCATTTGGGCAAGAAACTGTTCTTGCCTGGACTGATTGACAAAATGTTATATTGACTAGACATGTAGGACCCACAGAAAAATGACCACTAAATTTGGCTAAAACAAGGCGAGATGGTCCTTCAGGTTCCTGCTTCACAGAGTAGACTGCCACAATTCTACAGGACACAGGGAGAAGTGACTGAGAGACTCTATGCCAATAGCCTGAAGGTGGATGCCCCAACATTACAGAGTAATTTTGGGTGACTGTCCAGGCAACTAGATGTCTCTGTCATTTCTAGACTCATGGAAGTTGCATGCCATGAACTTTCTGTTTAGTCAGGTAATATTATATCCTTCTGGGGTCTTTGAAGTAGTTGAAGACTAGATAGTTATAATTTTCCTTGGTTATGATAAAAGATAAATTAGATATGAAACTTAAGACTCACAAATATAGGATAGATAATAAAATATTTTATTTAATTTTGCTAAATACAAATAGACTAGATATTGTAACTGTAATTTTTGCTTGATACCTGTTCTATTATATGTAACTTTACTATGTTAAAGTTAAAACCTTCCTTTTTGATTATACAGAAAAGGGAAAGTGCTATGGTATGTCTTTCTCTATGCTGTGAATATGTGTTGCTCTGATTGGTTGATAAATAAAGCTGCATTGGCCTCTGGCAAGGCAGCTTAGAGGCAGGCAGGAAATCCAATGAGAGAGACAGGAAAGAGAAAGGTAGGGTCTGAAGAGTCACCAGCCACTGCCAAAGGAAAAGCAAGATGCTAGCAGACTGGTAATGCCACAGCCATGTGGCAAAACATAGATTAGTAGAAATGTGTTAATTTAAGATGAAAGAGCTAGCTAGCAAGAAGCCTGCCATAGGCCATACAGTTTGTAAATAATGTTAAGCCTCTGAACAATTATTTTATAAGTGGCTGTGGGACCATGGGCATGGGCAGGACTAGAGAAACCTTATGGCTACACACACCTAGCCAGAACTTCTTTTTATGGACTCTTTCCCAAAACTTCCAAACCACTTTCTATGTACACATACAGTGTATAAAACTAAAATAAGAATAATGTCAATTACCACTTCTATACTGTTCATATTACAGAAAAACAGGCTAACTCCAATGTTACTGAGTCCTAATGGCTCCCTCAGGGAAGGTGGTACCAAGTCACGGCCTCAATGGCACAGACACTGGGAGTCAGGTAAAAGACAAACAGCAAACTCTTTTATTCAGCAATGGGGAGAGTCTTATATACCCTCCTCTCAGCACCCAGGCTGCATCCCGATCTGGTGACATTGCATGGTCACCCCTCACTGGCTAGGCATAATAATGATCTCTGACATCACATTTTTTAGGCCCTCAGGAAGACTCCAAGTTGACTTATCTCTTGGCTTCATAGGCCATATATTTCTACATATTCACTCTTTTTTATTTATTACATGGGTGCTCAGCAGGAGCCAGAGTTCTTTGCTCAGGCCTTTGTGACCCTGCCTCAGGAAGTCTTATCAACTGGACCGTGATTTACTTAGGTTCACTTGCCTAACAAACTCTTAACCATCATTGACTACCAGCCCTTGAAGAACAGCCATTCCTGGAGAGCCACCCATGTGGAGAGGATTAGGCAGTAGCCTTTGAATTCCAGAGAACCAGGCACACATAAACCCCCATAGAGGGATATGAGCAGGATGCCTAAGACTCATTAAAATCTGAAGAGTCACCTTAGATGCTGCCCACTGCTGTTGGATGTGCTGCAAGAGGCATGTAAAGAGAATAAGGATTAATAGTATCACCTTGCCAATCAAAGTATATGTGAGCATCTAGGAACGATCAAATAGCCTTTATAAGTTGTCCCAGACCTTAGTTAAAAAACCTGTCTCCAATGGCATGAGACCCTGGTCATATTGAGAGAGGATATTTGTTCTCAAAGTAGAATGGAGTAATTAAGGGGGTGAGACAAACTGAGTGGATACATGGATCAAAGGCCAGCAGGAACATGGCTCTTACTAATTCTATTTCTTAGGCATTGGACAAAAGAAAGAAAAAAAGGGGGATGGAAGTAAAGCAAAGGGCTTCCTCCACAGACCAGGCACCATCTAACATTTTGGTGGTCAGTACCAAGTCCAAAAATGCCAGGCCTAGAGAAAAGTTGGTGTTAAGTATCACAGGGAATGCAGGGGAGTTAATTGCCACTGGCAATAGAATGGGAGGCAGGAACCAGAGTCCATAGATCATCTGCATTTTGGGGAATAAAAGGGACAATGGTGATGAGTATTACATTAGTCATCCATGGCCAATTCTTCTTTGGTGGAGGCAGGCTGGTCCGTCATGGGAAGCACATCTCTTGTTGGGACCCATATTGACATAGTTGCACTCTGAGGAAAAACACAAGTGTACCATCTCCCATGCATCAGCAGAGGGGCTGGTGGCTTCCATTGGAGGGAGATAGGGTCTTTCCATCTAACTAGGGGTAGAGGTGTGCCCTGGGGCAAAAACACCCAATGTTGTATGCTGGACTGAGTCC